>NW_021832192.1:35000-37500 GCF_006345805.1 Octopus sinensis
GCTACAGCAAATATTCTGCTCAATAGCCGAGGTCGACTTTGCCTTTCATCCTTTCGAGGTCGATTAGATAAGTACCAGTTACGCACTGGGGTCGAAGTAATCGACTTAATCCGTTTGTCTGTCCTTGTTTGTCCCCTCTGTGTGTAGCCCCTTGTGGGTAGTAAAGAATTAAGTATTTCGTCAGTCTTTACGTTCTAAGTTCAAATTCCGCAGAGGTCGCAACTATCCTTCTTCCTTTCGGGGTCGTTAAAATAAGTAATCGACCAACCCCTTATCCCTAACTTGCTGGCTTTGTGTCAAAATTTGAAACCAATATTTTAGTGTTTATTTGTATTTTAGTTATGTAGGTATACTCACCACAGTGATGGTACCATAGGCGTAGGCATGGTTGTGTGGAAAGAAGCTTGCTTGCCAACCTCATGGTCTCGGGCTCAGTCCCACAATGCAGGATCTCGGGCATGTGTCTTCTACTACAGCCTCGTCCCGCCCGTGCTTTGTGAGTGGATTTGGTAGACAGAAGCGGAAAGAAGCTCGTTGTATAAATATATATATAAATGTGTGTGAGTTCGACCCACACCAGCTCTTGACGACCGGTGTTGGTGTGTTTACCTCTGTAACTTAGCTGTTCAGCAAAAGACAGCGGTAAAATAAGTACCACGCTTAAAAAATAAGTCCTGGGGTCAATTGATTCGATTAAAGATTATTCAGCATGGCCGCAGTCTAATGACAGGAACAAGTAAAGGCTAAAAGATGAAAAAAAAATAACTGTTTGCAGAACAAATTTTCTAGTTCAGACACTGAAAGCTATTTTAAAGGGAAATAAATAGTCAATGCTCTTGGCCCCTGCAGGCCGAAAAAAGCTATCTTGGCGGGATTTAAATTTAGAATTTAAATGGCATTACTAAATACCGTATCGCATTTTGTTCGACGCTCTTATAATTCTGCCAATCTACTGCATAATAATATTGATGATGATGATGATGGTTTTCGGATTTCTTACATATTCGTTCTAATTTTCGCCCAACGATAGCAATCTTGAGAGGAGGGAGAAGTCGATTACATCGATCCCAGTGCTCAAGTGATACTAATTTTGTCGCCTTCGAAAGGATGAAAAGCAAAGTTGACCTTGGCGGTATTTGAACTCAGAACGTAAACAGCTGAGAGAAAAATATCACTAAGAATTTTGTTTAACGGGGTAATGGCTCTGCCAGCGGGCTTCCTTAATGTTCTCTTTTCATATTGGTTTCAAATCTTAGCACAAGGTCAATAAGATCCGGGGAAGGGGTTCACTACTACTTAATTCATCGACTCCGAATGCATGAAAAGCAAAGTTGACCTCGGTGGGACTGGAACTCAGTATGTAAAGATGGACGAGATGCCACTAAGTATTTTGCCCGGCGTACTAACTTAAATGTTTTCTTTCATATTAATATTGGTTTCCGTTTTAACCTCAGCGATAACAATTGTAACGGGAGAGATGTCAGACGATACAATCTACTCTAATATCCAAAAGGAAGAACAGAAAAGTTGACTTCAACGGGATTTGAACTCATCAGAATGTAAAGAGATGAAACAAAAAAAAAACAGTAAAGCATTTTACCGAAGTTCCAACAATTCTAACTCCGAACTATTATCCCTTTCATATAAGTATAATAAAATTATTTTATTCTTATTTACGTTGTTATTTTTTATACATGCAGTTATATACAGTGTTGTATGTACTTTGGTTGATAGCCTCTTATCGATTCCTTTCGTTTGATGTAAGCGCATAAGTTTAGATGTAGCACAAATTTTATCAGTGACCAGGTCGCATATTACCAAAAGTAAAGAATCTGAAATACAAAAAAGAAAGGACATTACACAGAATAGTGAAGACATAACAATGGTGCTGTCATAGTGTGTAAACCAGCTGGAAAAAAAAACTTATCAAATCCGATTCGGAGAAAACTGAGAAATCTTAAATTTCAGCCCTAAGCTATTAGCTTGGCTCTGGGTATATATAGATAATATATATATATATATATTATATATATATATATATTATATTATATATTATATAGAAGGAGCTTCTACAGGACTAGAATGTTTCATTCAAGAGAATCTTCAGGAATGCTTCCTGAAGATTTCTCTAATGAAATGAAACGTTCTAGTCCTGTAGAAGCTCCTTCTATATAATAAATTAATTTTACTCTACTATGTATTGAGTACCTTATTTACTGTGGTTAACCCCGAATCACCCGGGACCTACATATATATATAGATATTATATATAATATATATATATATATATATATATAGATATATTATATATTTATAGTATATATATACATGCATTGCCTAGTATTTTGTGAATAGTAATATTCATAAAATAATAGGTCTAAATATAAATCTTGGTTTATAAATATTCAAAAGAAAATTTATATATAAAAACACAGTGTGTGTATAATGACTAACGCATACATTTCCACAATTCTCAACCGATTTTCACCAAACATTACAC
>NW_021832192.1:42500-45000 GCF_006345805.1 Octopus sinensis
ATCTATCTATCTATCTATCTATCTATCTATCTATCTATCTATCTATCTATCTATCTATCTATCTATCTATCTGTCTGTCTGTCTATCTATCTAATCTATCTATCTGATCTCTGTAATCTACCTAACAAGCTAATTACCGACCTCATTAGCCAGCTCCTTAGCAGCACCAGTACCGTCCTGTTCAGATTCGATTTATTTTTAATTGTAATTATAATTCTCTTTAGTTAAACAAATTTACCACTACCACTCACTTTCATCATTTACCCTCTCTCACTCTACTCTCTCTGTCTCTTTCTCTGTCCTTCTCTGCAAGAGAATATATGTATATATAATAAGAGATGTATGTTGTATGTGTATATATGAGTATATTATGTATATTATGTGTGTGTATATATATATATAAATATATATCTGCGTGCGTGTGTGTGTATAAACTGTGTGGTAACAAGCTTGCTTCTCAACCACATGATTCCCGATTCAGTCCCACTGCGTGGCACCGTGGAGAAGTGTCTTTTACTATAGCCTCGGGCCAACCAACGCCTTATGAATAGCCTGTCGTATATACATGTGTGTGTGTGCGCGTATACACACACACATATATACTGTATATATACATGTATATAAATATTATTGGATAATACGTACGCACACACATACATAACTACATACATACATACATACATGCATGCATACATACCTACATACATACATACATAAATACATACATACATATATATATATATATATATATATATATATATATGCGGATATATATAAGTGTGTGTGTATGTGTGTGTATATATACGCATATACACACACATATATATTTATATGTATATATATATGTGTGTGTGTGTGTGTGTGTGTGTGTGTGTGTGTGTGTGTATGTGTGTGTGTATGATAGATCGCTAGCCACTATACAGTCTTTATTTTCTCTCCTTGTTTCTTTCTGTGTTCCTTTCTGTGGAAGAGCGTAGGCTCGAAACGTTAAAGACATTTTCACTTCCCGAGCGTTATACTAATACATCTGTTTGTTGTCTACACCACCTGTCTTCGTCTTTTGTTGTTTCTTTTTTGAATTCTCTCCTATATATGTATATGTGTGTGTGTGCGTGTGTGTGTGTGTGTGGTGTGTATGTGTGTGTGTGTGTGTGTGTATACATATATATGATACAGTCAATCATATATATAACAGCCATGGTTTTGATAACATCTGTGCAGAGTTGTCTCTCTTAGGTATTTCCCATTTATAAAGGCTTAAAAGTTAGAAACATCAATGCCTGGTAGTCTGGGCAGATATGATGTTTTACACCTTTGACAATAAGAGAGAATTTTCCTCTACGCTAACAGCAGTGACTTTGCCTCTTAGCAGTTAAAATACGTTAAAAACATGTATTAACTAACCTATAAACATATTTATATAGCAGAGAGTATGGTGACTGATACATCTTCAAATCTTTCTTTTAATTAAACTGTTAATTATATAGCATAATCATTTAGTTAAAATTTGAAGTGGTACCAGTCTCCGCAGTTGGGAATGCATCACTAATCGGTTATTACTTAATTAAAGGTAAGGTCGCTGAAGAAATATGAAATGAATTGCCTCCTTTAAAGACATAAGGGGCTGCCCAGTCCAGATTTCGAACTCATGGCCTTCTAATCGTGATCTCAGCAAAATTCCAATCGCTTTCAAACGAACTCACACAAGCGCGCACATACAAACATGTGTTTGCAAACAACAAGAAGCATTGTAGAATATCATAAATTCTGATTTGGAATTACCATAAAACACCGATATTCTTCATTTTAAATGAATTTATGAGAAAGCAAATATATATATATATATATATATATATCAGAAGTTAAAAAAGGAAAATACGCACACTTACATAGTTTTAATATAATTTTTAATATATCGACCGGTTTCGTTATCGCTATTCATGATATTATGTTTTACTTATTTTAATTCCTCTTTTCTGTTACTATATACTATATATATATATATATATTATATATATATATATATATATATATACAGGTTATTACCATTAAAAATATCGAATTATTAAATGTTACCATCTCCATTTTTATTTCTAATTCATAATTACTCAACAAACGACACACCCGCGCGCACCAACATACACCACATATACACGTATCCATATATGTATAAAGCAAAACAAAATAGATTTCATAAAACATTGTACTTTACTCTTTGTATAATGTACTCTGCTTTCTATATGTTGTACTTAGCTGACTGTATGCACACTGTGACCTAGCCAAATCTAAAGTGCAATCAAATGAAACCTGTACTATAATACTAGTCTTTCTCGCAGTTTCTTTCGGAGTATACACGAATACCCGTGGATTTCCAAATACTAGTTATTTGCCGACCAACTGTTAAATCACACTATTTTCCTATTTTCCACCAATAACAAAAATGTTTCGCTTCATAAAAATATTAATTAATATACTTCGGGCTATGTCATGCTGATGGTTC
>NW_021832193.1:0-2500 GCF_006345805.1 Octopus sinensis
ACAAGGCACGTGACCGAAAAGGTGTCGCCGTATTTTTTCCGGTAATAAAGCACTGGCCACGCCCCTCTGGTCACCCTTACACACCCAGGTCGCCGGCGGACCCCGTGCCGCCAACGTCCCACCCGATGGCACACCACCTTTAAATTGTCGTTTCTGAGAATCAACAAACGGCTCCGAATTATCCGTGAAATATAAAATATAAAGAGATTGCGATTTGAAGCTATACATCTGTAAAATTCCCTTCAAGAAAATATAGTTTAAGGGGAGGGGCCCTTGTTGTTATTGGGTGTTGATGTTCTTATTGTTATCGTTGTTGCTGCTGTTGTTGTTTGTTGAATTTAATTAATTGATTAACACGCCAGAGTTGTTCAAAGAATTGTTTAAACCTATAAACAGATACAGGAGAAAGAAAAAAGCGATATGTATTTCTGTGTGTGTATTGTAGATACGCTTGTGTTTGTGTGTGTTTATATGTATAATATATATATATATATATATATATATATATATATATATATATATATATATATATATATACATACACATATAAACACGAGCATGTATACATACACGTACATACGTATATATATATATATATTACATATATACAGTAAAAGCAATTAAGATTCAAGATATGTTTATACATATATACATATATAAATTTACATGCATATATAAATATACATGCATGTATCATATATACATACGTATATATATATATGTGTGTGTGTGTGTGTGTGTGTGTACACACACACACACACACATACGCATTCATACCTGTATAAGTATATTATGTATACTTCCATCTGTATGTGTATATACGTATGAATGCATATACATATATATATGTGTGAGTATCTATATATGTGTGTGTATATGTGTATACGTGTGTATGCGTGTGTGTTGACCTTGCCATAGAATAATGTCAAGAGTCACACCCCACCCCGGCGGTAATAATAAAAAATATCAACCCCTAAGCCCTTTCCTTAATTGAGAACAATCGCAGGATCGCGAGTTCAAACTCGTTGAGCTTAAGGTGGGATGGAGTGGGGTGGCATTCGATGAGTGAGGTGGGGGTGGGTGAAGAAGGGATGGTATGATGTGGGAGGTGGGAGGTGGGGGGGACATTTAGAATTGAAGAAATAGGTTATACCAAAAAGCATCTCCTTAGTTAAATTCTGTGACTACGCGCGTGTGTGTGTGCATATATGCATACACATATACATACGCACGCACACACACACACACACACACACACATATATATATATATGATGCAGGTGTGGCTGTGTGGTAAGAAGCTTGTTTTCCAACTACATAGATCCAGGTTCAGTCCCACCTCATGGCACCTTGGGCAAGTGTCTTCAGCCACAGCCACAGGCCGACCAAAGCCCTGTGGGCCGACTTGGTAGACAGAAACTGAAAGAAGCCTGTCATATGTGTGTGTGTGTGTGTGTGTGTGTGTGTGATTATGTCTGTATCTCTCTCCCACCGCCGCTTGTCAATCGGTGTTGGTTTGTTCACGTCCACTTAACTTAGCGATACATTTTAGCACAAACTTTTCTGGCCATGTCCTACCACCTGATGGATCTATTAAGTCATTTTTACGTCAAGGTTTGCACCATCTCGGTTTATTCAAGTAGAGAGTTGTTTGCTGACATGTATCCTGGTATCCATGTCTTGTCCGGCATCCCCTGTTATCCAGATATCATTTGAAAGGTAGTGTGCTATTTTGGGGGGAGCGCGGGGGTACAATTTTAAACAGAGCAGGGTCAGTTGAGGTAAAGTGAATATGTTGCAATTTAGTTGTGTTGTGAACCTGGTCTGAGTAGAGCCGGAATGGCCTATAATACTCTTATTATAGGCCATTCCGGCTCTCTTCCCCTTTTCGCCTTCTTTCTTGTCTTCTTTATTTTCCTAGTCTGTCTTGGGCCTTCGTCGAGTGTATGACGAAGGACAATATCCGAAGCGTCATACTTTCATTCTACAATTTTTACTTCGTGACGTTTTTCTTTCTCTGAGTCATCAGCTTAATAATATTAACTAAGAAAGTCCCTTGGACTTGTTTATTATTTATATTTTTTGAATTCGCTTATATGCTTGTGTGTGTATGTGTGGGTGTGTGAATCCGAGCACATACGGAGTCTGATCAATAAGTATCCGGATTGTTGCTATTGTAACGAAGCTAAAGCACGCAGAGCGAAGTTGTTTGGTACAGATTGACCTTGATCTCTGCTGTGCATGCCCACTAAGTTTTAATATCCTAACTCACTTCTGCTGTTTACAGCAGTGCTTGGAAGGAAAGTGTGTAGTGAATGATCGTCGCATTGACCATGACAAAGAAGATGAGAAGAGAATCTGCATCAAATTTTGCCAAAAGTTTTCGAAAAGTTTTCATCGTTCTCAACACAATTAAGGAGATCTTGTGCAACTGAAACCCGAGTATTTTTGGTCAGCTGAAAGCAGTTTTAGCACAAACTTGGCAGACATGCGTCGAATAC
>NW_021832193.1:7500-22500 GCF_006345805.1 Octopus sinensis
ATGTTTTTTACTTTTTTTTTCTTTTCATTTTGTGTTGTTGTTGTTGTTGTCTTTGTTATGAATCCTATGTGTCTGTTGTTGTCTTTGCTGTTTAGTATTTTTTCTTATCCTTTCTGACTCATTTCCCCCCACCCTCTGGTATTCAAAACACCACCACCATCACCACCATCACCACCATCACCACCATCACCACCATCATCACCATCACCATCACCACCATCACCACCATCACCACCATCATCACCACCACCACCACCAACAACAACAATCTAAAGTATTTGTATTTTTGATAATCTGACTTCGGAACTTGATAATAAATTGGTGACAATGGTTAATGTTGGTCTTTTTTTGTACAGGGGTGGAGGAGGCGTGGGATGGAAAGTCGGGTGGGCGTGGATGGGTGAAGCGGGTGGAACGTCTTTCTTTATTTCTTCATTTGTTTGTTTTGTTTTTTCTTGGTGTGTTTGTTTTAGAGAAAGATCGTCTTTTGTTTCCGAAGAAGAATAAAATGAATAAAGAAAGAACAGAAAAAGAAAAGAAAAATGAAAGAAAAAAGGCGGGGATTTTCAAGGACGTCCGTTGAGGACCATCAAGCGAAGGCCTGGGCCACCGTGGGGTTTCATTGCGTATATGGATGCGTTGATGTGTGTGTGTGTATAAGTGAGTTGTTGTGTGTGTGTGTGTGTGTGTGTGTGTGTGTGTGTGTGAATGAGTGTGTGTTTGTGTGTGTGTGTCTGTGTGTGTCTGTGTGTATAAGTGAGTTAGTTGTGTGTTTGTGTGTGTGTGGGTGTGTGTGAATGAGTGCGTGTATGTGTGTGTGGTATGTGTGTCTGTGTGTATAAGTGAGTTGTAGTGTGTGTTTGTGTGCGTGTGTGTGTGTGTGAATGAGTGCGTGTATGTGTGTGTGTGTATGTGTGTCTGTGTGTATAAGTGAGTTGTAGTGTGTGTTTGTGTGCGTGTGTGTGTGTGTGAATGAGTGCGTGTATGTGTGTGTGTGTATGTGTGTCTGTGTGTATAAGTGAGTTGTAGTGTGTGTTTGTGTGCGTGTGTGTGTGTGTGAATGAGTGCGTGTATGTGTGTGTGTGTATGTGTGTCTGTGTGTATAAGTGAGTTGTAGTGTGTGTATGTGTGTGTGTATGTATGCGAGTGTGTTTGTGTGTGTGTGTGTTTGTGTGTATGTCTGTGTGTATAAGTGAGTTGTGTGTTTGTGTGTGTGTGTACGACTGTGTGCTTGTGTGTGTTTCCGTTTGGTCTTATGCTTTTTCTTTATCTTCCGTTCCATCTCTTCTACCTCCCCCTCTCTCCTTCACTCTCTATTTCTCTCTTTCTCACACTGTCACTTTTTCCGTTTCTCTTTGGCCCTCGTTCGCTATCTATCCATCTATCTATCTATATCTATCTATCTATCTATCTATCTATCTATCTATCTATCTATCTATCTATCCATCTATCTATCCATCTATCTATCTATCTATCTATATCTATCTATCTATCTATCTATCTATCTATCTACTATCTATCTATCCATCTATCTATCTATCTATCTATCTATCTATCTATCTATCTATCTATCTATCTATCCATCTATCTATCCATCTATCTATCTATCTATCTATCTATCTATCTATCTATCTATCTATCTATCTATCCATCTATCATCTATCTATCATCTATCTATCTATCTATCTATAATCTATCAATCTATCTATCCATCTATCTATTATTATCTATCTATCTATCTCTATCTATCTATCTATCTATCCATCTCATCTATCTTCTATCTATCTATCTATAATCTATCTATCTGTCAATCTGCTCGCTGTCTATCTATCTATCTATCTATCTATCTCTATCTATCTATCTATCTATCATATCTATCATCTATCCATCTATCTATCTATCTATCTATCTATCTATCTATCTATCTATCTATCTATCTGTCAATCTGTCTGTCTGTCTGTCTGTCTATCTATCTGTCTGTCTGTCTGTCGCTCATTCTGTGAGTCTATCCATCTGTGTATCTAACAAGAACGAAAGAAAGAAAGAAGGAAAGAAAGAAAGAAAGAAAGAAAGAAAGAAAGAAAGAAAGAAAGAAAGAAAGAAAGGAAGAAAGAATCAACACTCCGTTACAGAACTGATAATTTATTTCATCGACCCTGAAAGGATGAAAAAGAAATTAACCTTGGCGGGATTTGAACTCGGAGCGTAAGGGTCCGGAGCGATTACTGCAATGCAATCAACCCGACGCTCTAACAACTCCGCTTTATGTTTGTGCATATGTGGCTGTGTATGCGCTAGTGTGTGTGAGTGTGTGCGAGTGTGTGTGTGTGTGTGCGAGTGTGTGTGTGTGTGTGAGTGTGTGCGAGTGTGTGTGAGCCTGTGTGCGTGTATGCGAGTGAGTCCGTGTGTCTGTATGCGCGTGTGTGTGTGTTAGTGTGTGCGAGTGTGTGTGTGTGTGTGCGAGTGTGTGTGTGTGTGTGTGTGCGAGTGTGTGTGTGTGTGTGTGTGCGAGTGTATGTGAGTGTGTGTGTGTGCGAGTGAGTCGGTGTGTGTGTGCGTGCGCGCGAGTGTATGTGAGTGTGCGTGAGTGTGTGTGTTTGTGTGTGTGTGCGCGTGTGTGTGTGTGCGAGTGTGCGCGTGTGTGTGTGTGTGTGTGTGCGCGCGCGCGCAGACGTGTACGTGTCTAATTGTCGGAGGTTGTTTATTGATTTCTGTGATAATGACGAGGAAGGTTTTAATGAAATGTTCTTTGTAGGGTTTCGTTTATTCCGACTTTGGCGATGAAAAGTGAGGAAATAAAAGAGAAGATAATTGGTCGAAATGCCTGAGAAAAAGAACTAAAAAAAAAAAGAAAAAAGAAAGAAAAAAACAAAAGATGGAATAAATGGATCCGTTTAGCGACGCCAAACGTGTTATTCTCATCTTCCTTTGTGTCTTATTTAAAATGACAAGACTCACACAAATACGTCCGATCTCAGCACTTGAAAAGCAAGGTGGGCAGAAACAGCGAGATTTCATAATTACAAAATTATAGCTACATCCGTCGTGCACGTGTTAGTAACCCACATTTCCATATAAACCCGCAGAGAGACGGGTTTTGTTGAAGACATTGCATGTGTGAGCGAAGAGCGAAGAAGCAGTCGCTTCTCGACCGGTTTCCACTCGGTCGTCGTGGTTCTCTGTCGTTCTTTCCCCCTCCCGCATCTCGAAAAAAGCCCGTTGACTGCTCTCTTCCTGTCGCGAACTGAGAGTTTTCCTTCTCGGCAATAACATCAAGCAAACGGGTTCTATTAGCGATAGCAGCCAACTGGCAGAATCGTTAGTACGTCGGGCGAAATGCTTATCGGCATTTCGTCTGTCTTTAAGTTCTGAGTTCAAATTCTGCCGTGGTCGACGTTGCCTTTTATCCTTTCGGGGTCGATAAATTAAGTACCAGTTACGCACTAGGGTCGATGTAATCGACTTAATCCGTTTGTCTGTCTTTGTTTGTCTCCTCTGTGTTTAGCCCCTTGTGGGTAGTAAAGAAATAGGCATTTCATCTGCCGCTACGTTCTGAGTTCAAATTCCCACGAGGTCGACTTTGCCTTTCATCCTTTCGGAGTCGATAAATCAAGTACCAGTTACGCACTGGGGTCGATGTAATCGACTTAATCCCTTTGTCTATCCTTGCTTGTCACCCCTCTGTTTAGGCCCTTGTGGGCAATAAAGAAATAAGAATCGTTCGTTGCTCGCCGGACCAAATACATAACAGCGTTTCGTCCGTCTTTACGCCCGGAGTTCAGATTCCACCCAAGTCGACTTTGCCTTTCATTCTTTCGGGGTCGATGAAATATGTACAAGTTGAGTACCGAGGTTGATATTATCAACTATCACCTTCCCCCAAAATTTCAGGCCTTGTGCCTATAGCGGAAAGCATTATTAGTTCGGGCCGTAAACCATAGGACACCACAGTGTCTAGATCAGTTACATATGCAAACACAAAATACACTTATACGCTTCCATCTATTGCTCGTGGCTCTCACCCGACTTGACAAGAGCGTCTGTGGAATAACATCTGTTACATTTGATAATACATATGAAGTTTGAGACCCTTACATACCCCCAAGTACCCATAAGGGGTCACTCAGCCTCTTTACTAAGATGACACAATAACCATCAGAGCATCACAACAAATCACAGCACATACCCAAGGCACACAGAGCTGCGCTCGGTAGTGAAGTGAAAGCACGCTATAAAGATAAAACTACTGAATAATAATAATAATAAAATGCCCAGCAGACAACAAGCTATGCGATAAGGAAGAAAGAAAAGTCGAGAGACATGAGAAGTTACCTTGGGAGGTTAAGCAGTTGTGGTCGATGAAAAAATAGCAGTAGTACCAATAATTGTCGGAGCCCTGGGAACAGTGAGCAAAAATCTCGAGAAGTACGTGGAACAAATGTGGACTGCAATAAGGGTGGAGCACTTGCAGAAAGCAGCACTGCTTGGAACCGCTCGAATACTCCGGAAGGTGCTCGAAAAATATAAGGTGTTACCTTACTTCACTGGTAGTGAACAGCTGACACCGTAGTACATCTCCAGCGTTTGAAGCTGTGCAAAGGCAATAATAATGATACTAATAGTAATAATAATAATAATATCACTGAGCTAAATGACTTAGTATATGCAGCAGCCACTACAGCCACAAAAGAAGCTGGATACTCCCTCAAACCCATCCAAACAGGAGTAACACCACCCAAACAAACCCTGTGGATAAATAACATCCAAAAGAAAATACAAAAAATGAGAAAAGATCTGTCGATTCTTAATGAAATCAGTAGACAATCAACGCTACTGAGCAACAAAAAGAAAACAAAAATACTGCGCAAATACAATATCACAGAAAAATATTTACCTGAGATAAAAGAAAAGCTAAAGCAAGATATCCTTGCCAAAGCACAAAGGATCCGCCGGTATGAGAAACGCCAACGTTTCTTTGAACAAAACAAACAGTTCAACTCCAACACCAAAAAGTTCTACCAAAAACTTGGCAAAAATAAAATAGACATCATTGCAGCCCCAACGGCAGAAGAAGTGGGAGAATTCTGGAAAGGAATATGGTCGGCGAATGAACACCAAAACAAGGAGTATTAAAACAACAAACATAGTATCTGAGCAACTTTGGACCCCCATAACAACTGAAGAGGTCACCCAGGCACTGCAAAGACTAAGCAACTGGAAGGCACCTGGGCATGACGAGATCCCCAACTTCTGGTTGAAATATCTACCAGGAATGCACAAAAAGCTGGCTGAAAACTTTAACAACATACTGGCAGAGCCAGAGACAATGCCTGAATGGCTCACGAAGGGGAAAACCATCTTAATTCCCAAATCCAATGAGACAGCAAAACAAGAAAACTACAGACCTATAAACTGTCTCCCTACAATCTACAAAGCATTTACTGCAGTAATATCACAAAGATTAAACAAGCACCTGGACGAAAACAACCTGTTTCCAGAAGAGCAGAAAGGATGCCGCAAGGGCTCATATGGCTGTAAAGATCAACTAATGATCAATAAAGCCATAACTGAAGACAGCCACAGAAAGAAGAAAGGCCTCAGTATGGCCTGGATCGACTACAGAAAGGCGTTTGATAGCATCCCCCACACATGGATCCTCGAAACACTAGCCATTAACAAAGTAGCACCAACAATTATAAAATACATAGGACACTCTATGAATAAATGGCAGACGGTGCTACAGCTCCAAATAAAAGAGGGACTCGTGAAAACCAGAGCCACCCCCATTAGAAGAGGAATATTCCAGGGAGACACGCTCTCTCCACTCCTTTTATGCTTGGCACTGTCACCTCTATCTGATATGCTAAATAGAACTGGATGCGGATATAAATGTTACGGCAAAACGATCAGCCACCTTTTATATATGGATGACCTAAAACTATACGCTACAAATGACAAACAGTCGGAAACACTACTAAAGACAGTTCATGGACTTACCACAAGAAAAGATATGAAATTTGGATTAGAAAAATGCGCCAAAGTAACCCTGAAAAGAGGAAAACTAGTTAAGAGTAGCAAAATCACACAAGATAAAGCCAATGAAATAAAAGAATTAGACCAAAGCCAAACTTACAAATACTTAGGAATCCATGAACTAGATAAGACACAACACACACAAATGAAAGAGAAAATTTTAAAAAAAGAATATTATAGACGAGTTAGATCAACACTAAAAACAGAGCTCAATGCTAAAAACAAGATAATAGGTATTAACACTTTAGCCGTCCTAGTTATAAGTTACAGTTATAAGTTACAGCTACAATATCCTTAACTGGAAACTAAATGAACTGACCAAAATAGAGAGGAAAACAAGAAAAATAATGACAGGATCTAGGATGCATCACCCAAAATCTGACATAGAAAGGCTATATATGCAACGTATAGAAGGTGGCAGAGGCCTTATACAGCTGGAAAACTACTATAAAATAACCACCATAGGACTGCAAAAATATCTACTTCAGAAGGAAGGAAAACTGATACAAATAGCGGCAAAACACGAGCAAAAAAAAAACTGTTCTCAGTATTTAAGGAAGCTGACAAATACAAACAAGAAATCATACCACCAAATAAATAAGAAAAGAAGAAGAAGAAGAAGAAGAAGAAGAAGAGAAGAGAGAAGAAGAAGAAGAAGAAGAAGACGAAAAGAAGAAAGAAGAGAAGAAGAAGAAGAAGAAGAAGAAAAGAAGAAGAAGAAGAAACAACAAAAGCTATAAAAACAATGAATCCAAACTAAAACTAGAACAGCAACGGACCATGATAAAACGATGGCAAGAAAAGCCCCTTCATGGCAAGTACTGGACTAAACTAAATGCAAAAGAAATAGACAAATAGACTTTATTTTTATCGGCTCTGAAAGGAGAGTGGGCAAAGTTGACCACAGCGGGATTTGATCTCAAAAGAATCACATGAAATGCTGCGAAGTATTGTGTCCCTCACTCGAAAGATTCTACTGTTTCTATTTCTAACGTGGTTAGAGGAGCAGGAATTTTGAGGAATGGGAAGCAGTTGTTCATATCGTCCCCCACTGAATGACTGGTATCTTATTTCATTAACTCTGAAAGAGCGTAAGGTGGAACTGACCTCGGCAGAATTAGAATTTTGGAATAAAAAAGCTGAAAGAAACACCGCATACATACATACATACATACATACATATACGAAAAAAATACCCTGTTGTTGATGATGAAATTCCAATGAAGGAGACTTGGATCTAGGTTAGAAACCGGCTTTTTGTCTATTGGCAAGAAATCTTGAAATAAAGCCGAATAATGACATATATACATACATGAAAAATGCATTCAATACTGAAAAGCGTACACGTAGGGCAGACACAGAAGGTCCCTAATTCATCATCTATCAACCGGTTAATAAACAGTTTCATGCCTTTAATGGTACATAGGTACAAACATGCATACATACATACATACATACATACATACATACATATATACATACATACATACATACATACATACATATATACATACATACATACATACATACATACATACATACGCGCGTGTGTGTGTGTATGTGTGTATACATACTTTTTTAATTCTTTTACTTGTTTCAGGCATTTGACTGCGGCCATGCTGGAGTACCGCCTTTTAGTCGAACAAATCGACCCCAGGACTTAGTCTTTGTAAGCCTAGTACTCATTCTATCGGTTTCTTTTGCCAAACCGCTAAGTTACGGGGACGTAAGCACACCAGCATCGGTGATGTTGGGGGGGGGCAAATACAGACACGCAAACGTATACACACACACACACACACACACACACATGTATATGTATATATATATATATATATATATATCTTATATTAAATTAGAGATAAAGCCACTATTAGGCAAATCAAACAGTGAAAAACATAAACCAATACATAAAATTAATTTAAAAATATAAAAGTTTAAAATATATACATATATACGACGGGCTTCTTTCAGTTTCCGTCTACCAAATCCATTCACAAGGCTTTGGTCGGCCCGAGGCTATAGAAGAAGACACTTGCCCAAGGTGCCATACATATATATATACACACATATATATATGTCCCTCTTTTTCTCTCTCTTCTCCCTCTCTTTGATTCCTTTGCCCCTTTTTTCTCTCTCTTCTCTTCTCACGTGACCGCCGGTCAACTATAGCCTTCCGGCTTTTGACCAGCGCCAGGACAACATCGATCCCTTCGTCTGCCGTAAGGCATTATTTTTCAAATACGCCAAGCTAAGTTGAACTGTCTAAAGTCGAAAGACGCCTGTTGTTTGTGTGCTGTTATTATTATTATTATTGTTCTTTGTATTTATATTCGTATTACTTTTTGTTTTTTGTATTTATATTCGTGAGGCATCGTCCGTTTTTCTGTCCTTGTTTCGTATACATTCGATCCTTTTTCCAAGAAATCTAATGCTCGTAGCTTAGTTTTTCCTTGGGGCTGGCCGGATCGGAGCGATCTCAAGATTAATCAGCCGAAATTGCGAGGATGATCCTGTTCTTGACTGAAGATTAGAGGCTTCGAGTGACCCGTCCGTTTTTTGTGTCGTCTCTTTGAATGTTTTGCGTTCTTGTCCCATTTTGTATTTTTATATATTTTTTATATATATATATGTATGTATGTATGTATGTATGTATGTATGTATGTATGTATGTATGTCTATATTATGTATATATATGTTTGTGTGTGTGTGTGCATGTGCATGTGTGTGTTCGGGCGTGCGTGCGTGTGTATGTGTGTCTGTTTGTCTCGCTGACACCGTTAAGCAACCGGTGTTTGTATATTTACGTCCCCACAACTTAATGACTTGGCAAGAAGACGGTAGAATATGCTCCAGTTTTAAAAATAAATAAAAAGAAAATCGTAAGTCCTGGGGCCGATTTGTTTGACTAAAATTCTTCGAAGCGGGTGACTCCAGCGTGGCCGTAGTGAAATGATTGACGCAAGAAGGCAAAAAGAACACTGTATCTTTTAATTTATAGTTTGGATCGTCACGGTTAGATTGTCGATGTGCGCAATCAGAGCAGATTGTCCTTGTGTGTGTGTGTGTGTGTGTGTGTGTGTGTGTGTGTGTGTGTGTGTGTGTGTGTGTGTGTGTGCGTGTGTGCGTGCGTGTGTATGTGAGCGCGTGATTTTACCAGCAACAACTAAATGCAAGATTTTCCAAGGGAAAGAACTTTAAGTAATATATTGAGAGTTACGTCCCTTGCTTGAATGCTTATCCTATTTGCGTCTGGGAATATGTAAAATTATATTTGGTAACGCTTGCCTTTTCTGCAAATTTTTTCCCCGCAAAGTATCTACGAAATTAAACGCACCAATATTCTAAAATTATCCCAAATATTGTACAATCTGCTTGGTTTTCTAACAGCGGAAACGTTATTTACTTTCGAAGCTTTATTTACTTTACAACAGCGATCGGATACTGACGTTCGGTTTTGTCAGAACATATTAAGAATGGATACATTGCTATTTGGGTTCTCTCTATCCTTCATGCACCTCTCTTGGTAGGCATCAAGAATTCACAAGGAAATGACTTGATTCCTCTAAACATGGATTTGAACTTTCGTGAGATCCCTCGGACTGAGGATACATACAATAAGGTCAAAATACCTATTTCTTTATTACCCACAAGGGGCTAAACACAGAGAGGACAAACAAGGACAGACACACGGATTAAGTCGATTACATCGACCCCAGTGCGTAACTGGTACTTAATTTATCGACCCCGAAAGGATGAAAGGCAAAGTCAACCTCGGAGGAATTTGAACTCAGAACGTAACGGCACCACGATATCTCAGAGTCACCTTTCAACGAAGAGTCGCGTGTATTATGAACACGCATTACTTGAAGGAAGGAGGTATTCTCCGACGACGAAATACAACAACGATTAGCATAGTCAAGTTCGAACCTGCCAGAATGTATTAAGAATGAATGGATACGTGATAGTTTTAAATCGTCTGCTTGTTATAAAAATTTTTATTTTAACAAAGCTAAGTCCTTGTGGTGTGACCGTTTGTATGCCAGTGGAGCGCCAGCTCCTTGAAGGGCCTCTGAAGATGGACAGGTCAAAGTTAGAGACCAGATTAATATGGTCCACCTCTTCCCAAAGGTAAAATAGGATTTGCATAGGGCCAGCATTCCTACAAAAAAAATAATAAAAAAAGCACAGTTACAAGAGCATCAATGACAATTTAAAATCAAGAAGACCAGGGAGAGGAAGGCCTTTCCCGAGGGAAACCAAATGTGCCCTCCACTTCATACTGAAGGAGTGGCCCAGACAATCTAGAACAGGGGGAGAAAACACGTCGATGGCCTACGCTCCATAAGACGCAAAGGATTTAAGTATTTTACTCTCTATATAATGGTGGTGGCGCGTGGGTTAGTGTGTTGGACTTGTGATCGTAAGATTGTGGTTTCGATTCCTGGACGGAGCGATGCGTTGTATTCTTGAGGAAAACACTTCACTTAACATTGGTCCAATCCAGTCCACTCAGCTGGCTAAAAAGAATAACCCTGCGACGGCCCGGCTTCCTATCCAGGTAGGGATTATACACGCCGTGGAAACAGGGAAACGGTGCCTATTAAGTCAGTACGACCCATGAAGTATCTCTACCACTGTTTTTATAATGTGTTTAAGACAATTCCGAATGTTATACAATCTCTGTAGTTTCGTACAAATACAATACAATTATTCTTGGTCTCTTTTTACGCTTATTATCGTTGCCGACCGAGATTATTTATTTTGAATTCCACATCTCGAATTCGTGAGACAAATAAAGGTTTCTGGTTTGTGAGGAACAAAAATCCGCCAATTTTGAAGAAAAAGGAATCTTTTACCGTTTGGCTTCTGTCTTTTATTTGTTTCAGTTATCATCATCGTCGTCGTCGTCTTCATCATCATCATCATCATCATCATCATCATCATCATCATCATCATCATCATCATCATCACCACCACCACCACTACCACCACCCCAACCACCACTACCAGCAGCACCACCACACCACTACCTATTTCTTTACTACCCACAAGGGGCCAAACACAAAGGGGACAAACAAGGACAGACGAACGGATTAAGTCGATTAGATCGACCCCAGTGCGTAACTGGTACTTAATTTATCGACCCCGAAAGGATGAAAGGCAAAGTCGACCTCGGCGGAATTTGAACTCAGAACGTAGCGGTAGACGAAATACTGCTAAGCATTTCGCCCGGCGTGCTAACGTTTCTACCAGCTCACCGCCTTCGACCACACCACTACCACAACCATCACACCAACAACACCATCAACTCAAAACGTAGACACTGAGAACACATAATTGCTTTCTATTATAGGCACAAGGCCTGGAATTTGGTGCGAGTCGGTTAAGCGATTTCAACGACCCAATGTTTAACTGGTGCTTATTTTACCGACCCTGAAAGGATAAAAAGTAAAGTCGACCTCGGAAGAATTTGAACTCAGAATGTAAAGACGGACGAAATGCCGCAAAGCATTATGCCCGGAGCGCTAACGATTCTACCATCGCGCCGCCTTCCATATAAGGCATGTTCTTTTCTACTCTAGGCACAAGGCCCGAAATTTTGGGGGATGTGAGGCAAGTCGATTAGATCGACACCAGTACGTAACTGGTACTTAATTTGTTGACCCCACGAAAGGATGAAAAGCAAAGTCGACCTCGGTGGAATTTGAACTCAGAACGTAAGGACAGACGAAATACTGCCAAGCATTTTGCCTGGCGTGCTAGCGTTTCTTTTTTCTTTATTGCCCACGAGGAGCTAAACACAGAGGGGACAAACAAGGACCTACAAAGGGATTAAGTCGATTATATCGACCCCAGTGCATAACTGGTACTTATTTAATCGACCCCGAAAGGATGAAAGGCAAAGTCGACCTCAGCAGAATTTGAACTCAGAACATAAAGACAGACGAAATACCTATTTCTTTACTACCCACAAGGGGCTAAACACAGAGGAGACAAACAAGGACAGACACACGGATTAAGTCGATTACATCGACCCAGTGCGTAACTGGCACTTATTTAATCGACCCCGAAAGGATGGAAGGCAAAATCGACCTCGGTGGAGTTTGAACTCAGAACGTAAAGACAGACGAAATACTGCTAAGCATTTCGGCCCCGGCGTGCTAAAATTTCTACCACCTCGCCGCCTTCCATAAAATGCATATCACATATGATGCAAGCTATTCTATACAACACTCTAAAGAGCTTACCACTTCGCCGCTTCGATAAACAAAAAGAGAAACAAATTTAATCTGATGGCATTTTCTGATGATGTCCACTCAAGCATTTCGAAACTAGTTGAACCTGTTTCCAGCCTCGTTCTCAAACAGGATGTTAATCACATTGAATATTGAGAATACAAAATAAAGAACACCGTTCGGTACATTTCATTGTGGACACATCGTTGTTGTGAGCGATGGACCTTAACATTGGGGAAAGAACAAAAGCGGATATTAATCTTAGCCATTGCTCATAAAATAAAATAAAGTATATCAAAACAGGAATAAAACAAATGCTATTTCCTTCGAAAAAGAAAAGAAAAAAATACGCCACCGGAAATGGTATCTTAACCGACTTGTATACAGTATATATGGGGGTGGTTGCATTCTCCGAAAGATGCAGCTTGCTTCAAGAGAACAAGCTTTAAATAAGGTTTTAAGCAAAACATGAAGGAGGGAGCGGCGGCGCTGGGGTCGGGAGTTGGGGCGGAGGAGAGAGAAATCAGAAATTGCTTGTCGAACAGGTTATAGCAATTTAAAGGTTAGTGGCGACAGGTAACGATTAAACAGGGATGATGATGGTGGAGGTGACGATGATGATGATGATGATGATGATGATGATGATGATGATGATGATGATGAAGATGATGATGATGAAGATGATGATGATGACGATGATGATGATGATGATGTCGATGATGCTGATGATGACGATGATGATGATGGTCATGATGATGATGATGTTGATGGTGATGATGATGGTGATGATGGTGATGATGATGATGATGACCAACGATCGTTTTCGATACACTTTCTGGGTGATCAGTCAACCGTGACCGCGGACCGGTTTTTGATATTTTCTCATGCGGCGGGGATGAGGGTGGGGTGGGGATGTCGTTCCTCATCATTGATTAACGTTGATGTTCATTCAGAAGAAGAATGGCTGTGGGAATTCAAGAGGTTTGCCTCGTAAATTTGCAGGTTTCAATTTCGATACTATTGCCTGGTCCCTCGGGAAAAGCATCACCAAAGCTTTGGGAGTGGGATTCCGCCGGGGGTGGTGGTGGTGGTGGTGGTGGTGGTGGTGGTGGTGGTGGTGGTGGGTGGTGGTGGTGGTGGTGGCAGTGGTGGTGGTGATGGTGGTGGCAGTGGTGGGGGTGATGGTGGTGGAAGTGGTGGGGGTGATGGTGGTTGCGGTGGTGGTGGTGGTAGTGGTGGTGGGGATGATGGTGGAGGCGGCGGTGGTGGTGGTGGTGGCGGGGGTGGTAGTGGTGGGGTAGTGGTAGTAGTGGTGGTGGTAGTGGTGGTGGAGTTGTGGTGGTTGTGGTGGTAGTGGTGGTGGTGGTGGTGGTGGTGGTGGTGGTGGTGGTGATAGTGATGGTGATGGTGGCGGCGAGCTGGCAGAATCGTTAGCACGCCGGGCAAAATGCTTTGCAGTATTTCGTCTGCCGTTACGTTCTGAGTTCAAATTCCGCTGAGGTCGACTTTGCCTTTCATCCTTCCGGGGTCGATAAATTAAGTACCAGTTATGCACTGGGGTCGATGTAATCGACTTAATCCGTGTGTCTGTCCTTGTTTGTCCCCTCTTTGTTTAGCCCCTTGTGGGTAATAAAGAAACAGATGGTGATGGTGGTGCTGGTTGTGGTAGTAGTGTTGATGGTGGTAGTACTGGGGTGATGCAGGTAGTGCTGGTCGTAGCGGTGGTAGTGGTGGTGGTGGTGGTGGTGGTGGTATTGGTGGTGGTGGTGGTGGTTGTGTTGGTGGTAGTGGTGGCATTGACAGCGACAATTGAAGTGGTGTTTCGCCACTATGCTACGACAGCTCTGATTGAGCGGAACTTACAATCAAATACAATCCAACCGCGACCTTCCTTCATCTTCTTTGTCATATTTTCACATCATGTACGAGGTACCGGGTTCGATTCTACATCGTGGCATCTTAGGCAAATATAATTTTCTATAACCCCAGGTCGAACCTACTTTGTAAGGGAAACTGGATAAATGGAAACTGTATAGAAGCCCGTCGAATGGACTATACCCGGAATTCACAAGAGATACTGTATTGTCAGGTTCATCGTGTCACGTTCACCCTTCCTGCCAATTACATTAAGGGTACGTAAAGGGTGCAGAATTTTAAGACCCAGCTGCAACAAATATGCGATGCATTTTTCCTGCTGCTCTAACGATTCTGCAATCTGTCCGCCATTATACTAAACCTGTGGTTCTCGACCATTTCTTTTACTTGTTGTTTCCCTTGATTCCTATTCGACGCAGACGGAGCCTCGTCGACATTCGGTGAAGTGCGCCGAAGCAGATTCTTGCTTAAGTTTATAGAGGGTTTTGAGATTCATGTCTATATTTGTCAATGCTCTGGTTTCTTTTTCTTGTATCGTACAAATGCCTATTGGACGATACAAGTCAGACGATAATATTCCGAGCGCAGAATTGCCGTTACAAAGCGGAAAAAATTGTTAACAACCAGCCATGGGACTCGAACCCATGGAACTCGAACATACGGGACTCAAAACCATGGGACTCGAACCCATATCCCTCGAAGACTCCGACCGAGAGTTTTACCATTAAGCTAAACTGCCCGCTGACAAATTCATCCGCGATGTACAACAACTACGTGCAGCCAATGTACAACTACGCATATAGAAATAAACACACCGAGATTTGTTTTTATAAGCGTCGAGATATAAGGATCA
>NW_021832193.1:30000-31978 GCF_006345805.1 Octopus sinensis
CTGACTTAGGGTTAAAAAACAAAAGCAAAAACAACCTGGCACTCCGTCGCTTACGACGATGAGTTCCAGTTGATCCGATCAGCGGAACAACTTGCTCGTGAAATCAACGTGCAAATGGCTGAGTACTCCGCAGACACGTGTACCCTTAACGTAGTTCTCAGGGAGATTCAGCGTGACACAGAATGCAACGAGGCTGGTCCTTTGAAATACAGGTACAACACATTTCTTGTCCGTTGATTGGACAAAGAGTAACGCGAAATAAAGGGTCTTGCTCAAGACAACAGCAATCTCAGTAAAACCTGGCGGCAAAGCGGATTGCACCTGGTTGCACGATTTGTTAGAAATAGCAAATCGAAAAGCATCGAAAGCTATTTTACGCTACCCCTGGGGGAAAAAAGAGGATTGAGGGTAACGACAACGGCATAAGAAATTAAGGATGTGGAAGTCTCAAGAACTGTCAACGAACGTGTGGCACAGAACTGTTTCAGATGAATCAAGAAAGGTGACACCAGTCTCGAAGAGAAACCAAGATCAGAGAAAGCCCTTCTTTTGTGGACGATGAGGCCTTGCTTGAAATGGTTGAACAACAGCTGAGAGCAGGTACTCCTGCATTGTCAGCACAGCTTGGTCCTTCACAAAGCACCATCAATGGATATCTCATTAAGCTTGGCCTTATAAACAGACACTATAAAGAAGCTTCTGGTGAATTGACCAACGACTAAGCTCAATGATGTGCGAACTACTGATAAACCCTTGAGATCCCTGTTTTCGATGTCGAATTGCAACTAAGCATGTAAAATGGATCTATTTTCATCATACTAATGGGAGAAATCAGTGGCTTCGTATCGGAAAGGTTTCAGAACCTGTTGTCAAACAAGGGAAGTTTAAACAGAGTGTGTCTGGTAGAATTTGAGCTTGTTCCCGATGGTCATACTGTGAACTCGAACCTGTATGCATAACGACGGCAGCGATGATGCATTGAAAGTCCGCTGCCCGGCATCGGTGAATCGAAGGGACGCACTCTTACAGCATAACAACACCCCAGTACACACTACCAATGGGACTTGAGCATAAAATCGAGGAATTTGAGGGTCTGGAAGAAGTCTGGAAGTGTTGCCTCTCCCTGCCTCTCAGTCGAAACGTTAGACCATTAGATTACCATTTCTTGCGAGCTGTGACTCATCTCCTGCCCGGAGGGAGGCTCAATAATTTGAATGAGGTTGCTAATGGGTGCAGCGAGGTTTCGCCTCTAAACCAGTCAAAAATGGTAGAAGCATGGAATTGAATTTCTGGCACAATGATGCCAACCGACAAAAGAATATGATGCGATGTATTCTGATGAATAAACGCTTTTCGTATACATACATACATACATACATACATACATACATACATACATACATACATACATACATACGTACATACATACATACATGATGGCCGTCCACTCGTGACCGAGGAAGACCATTGCCGACCTTCAGGAACATTGTGCGCTCTAGGACTAACTTATATTTTGCATTTGCGGCTCCGTTGGTGGCTAATGAGTCCTGCTCTTGACAAGCATACACGACTGCAAACATTGCAGACCAAGCTTTCCCCATTCACTATACGAGCCGTGCGCTTTCGCGCAGCTCGCTTAAGTTCTTCATGCTGGATACGTGCTCTCTCAAAAGTGTCGATCCCCTCCTTAACCTACTTCCTCCATCTGTGGCGATGACAGGCATTGTTCTCCCAGTCAGTGTCCTGTATATCAAAAGCCTTGATACATACATACATACATACATACATACATACATACATACATACATACATACATACATACATACATACACACACACACACACACACACACACCATATATATATATATATATATATATGAATGATCTCCCTTTGCAAGATAGAGGACGCCGTGATGGCGTCAGGCCTATCTGGTGACGTTGATGTTCGCCTGGGCTAAATGCAACAGTGACACCCCC
>NW_021832194.1:0-2500 GCF_006345805.1 Octopus sinensis
TAACTTTACTGTCTACTTTCTTGCGTCATCTAACGTGTATGTGTATTATGTATAATATATATATATTATATATATATATATTATATATATATATATATATAATATATATATATATATATATATATGCATATGTACATAATTATGTGTGGGTATGTGTATAATGTGCATATATGTATGTGTGTATGTATGCATAAATATATTAACGAAGGTTACGATTCCACATTTAATAATCTTATTTTTAGCCTCGTTGTGAACCTAAACCTCGCGATTAATCCACAGTGCTCTCGGCAGGAAGAGGATGAGAGATGAATCCACTAACGAGTAGTTTTAGATTTTCGTTAAAGTAATCGTCTGATTCAATACGTCACCCTTATATGCTTATTACAACTAAAAGAACACACAAGAGCACACCAGAGAAAACTAACTTATACTGAATTCATTCCTCGCTTTTCGTCTGCTAAAAGCCCCGTGGTTTAAATATGAAGCTAATTTTCACAACAGGGCTAAAAATAAATCTATTCGAAAATTAAAAAAATTTTAACCTTGGTTACATTTTCGGTCTCATAAATGCTATGTCAGTGATCTATTTAATTAATACGCACGGCCAACTGTGTACAGCTATGTAAATAAGGTATGGTTTATTCTGATTATGTTTACATTATAAGGGCAGGCCATATATTACCTATATGTATCCAGTAGCTACTTTTCTCCCAGCAGGCAGGGCTGAGTAAGCGAATCCTGACGATGACTTCAATGAAAGGGCCTATTTAATCATGGTGCTTATTTTCATAGTGAGGCTAAAAATAAGTTTATTAAACATATAACTGTAATTTTGGTTACAATTTTCATCTCATAAACGCTCTGTCGGTGTTCTACCTACACACAGACACATACATACACACAGATACACTAAGACACTTACTCACATATGTACATACGCATGTATGTATGTATGTATGTATGTATGTATGTATGCATGCATGTATGTATGTATGTATGTATGTATGTATGTATGTATGTATGCATGCATGTACGAACACATTGTCGACTCAGTTAAATTGCATCTTGGGTAATTGTATAATTAGGTCAATTGCTTAAGTTTTCAAAGTACCGAACTCTTTAACATCAAATCTTGATAAAATCCAACTGTTAATTGCATATGAAAATAAAACTGATTTCTGTTAATTGCATAAAATATTTCCTCTGATCGATTTTCAATAATAAAATTGACCAAACTTTGTACTAAATCAGTATTTATTTAATTTGATGTGAATAAAATGATTCTGCTAGCGTCCGTTTCATAAGTTAAAATTGTCAGCAAATTATTGTAAACTTTCCAATAAAATTACTGTCGACATTCAAACTATGCTGTTTATATTTTCAATTGTTGACAATTTTATCTGAAAATTCATTAGAGATCAAATTTCTAAAAAGATAATTTTAACCAATGTTATGATTGGACACCATTTTCTTTATTCTCATTCTGAATTACATTAGACTGCAGCTGGTCCAATTAAATTTTCCGATATTTTGTTAGTTGTTTGAGTTGAGTAACTAATTAAAAGAAATTAACAGCATGAGTTTAAGTAACTGATATTTTAAATCAAATACATTTTATAACTAAAAGTATTTTTAAATTGAGGAATGAAAAACGAAACCTGAAGCACAGGCATGGCTGTTCCCACTGAACAGCACCTTTGGCAAGTGTCTTCTACTATGACTTCGGGCCGGTCAATGCTTTGCGATTGAATTTGATCGAAGGAAACTATGCGAAAACCCATTGCATATGTGTGTGCGTGTGTCCTCTCACCGCTTGACAACAAATGTGTAATCTTGCAGTTCGCCACAAGTGATTGTTAGAATAAGTACCAGACTTTAAAAATAACGAGTATTCGTGTCAGTATATTCGGTCAAATCCTCCAAGACGGTGCCTAGGCATGGCCGCAGCCCATTGACTGAAAATATATAAAATAAAAAAGGGTCAAGTGAAACGATATCATACCGATGCACATAAAAATAGTTTTGTGTTAGTGGAACCGTAAGTAAAAGATATATTTTTAATTCTAATCTCTCTATATATAAACGGCAGTTTGTCTGTCTGTGTGTCTGTGTGGCTGTCAGGTTGTACCCTCACCCTGACCACGGCTTTCAACCGATTCTGATGAAACTTGACACACACATAGCCCAATGTCATAATTCAAAACTAACGCAGCGAAAACTTTGGAAAGCTCCCCCAGTTCTGAAAAAATCGATAAATTCGACATGGGGTCGAGAATCTAAGCTTTTTATATGCAACACATTTTCTGTCGGGAGACAGCTAGGAACATCGTATACATAGAAGTATTCGAGTGAAGAGAAGACATTGCAACCTACATATGCGCCTTCGTTCCCTAGAGGGAAAGAACTAGATTGGGATTAGTCGTTGCCTGCTAGGGGCTCTTACATACCCGGGCAACGCCGGGCTATGCTGCTAGTTCATTATATGATCCATATATGTATA
>NW_021832194.1:7500-12500 GCF_006345805.1 Octopus sinensis
CTATTTTCAGTTTCATTCATTCTCAAGTGCCTGTACAGTACTTTATCTTTGCAATCTTCCATCCTACATAAGCCTGACCTTCTTACTTCCAATAATAGTGGTTCTGTGGCATTTTTTACCTACCATGCTATGTTGTTTTCTTTTGCCCTAATGATGCGTTCGCATCCAATCTGTCCTCTTCCCCCTTTTTTTCTTGATACATACAGTCTGTCTGTGTCACATTTAAGGTGAAGCTTCCCATATCTAGTCAGCAACTTTCTTGTCTTTCTGTCTAAGCTGTTTAGTTCATCTCATCTCCATGCGATTACCCCTGCTCCATATCTAAGGAGTGAAACCGCCCAGGTGTTGAAAGCTTCAACTTTATTCCGTCCGTTTAATTTCAACTCTAGGAGCAGTTTCAGTTTGCGCAAGTACACCACCTTAATTTTTTCCATCGCAAACCAACAGCTGACGGCCGTTCGTAGTTAGAAACGGTAACGAATGATTTCGTATTCTTAGTTACTGAAGCAGAAAAACGTCTGACTCATTTTCTATCAAATTCTATCGTAATTTTGTATCATTTCAAAGCATACTATTTCCATTCTCCTACTGTCCTCGATCGAGTAATTATTTATCTATTATTCGATGCAAAACAAAAGGTGAAAGGTGGAATCCAGTTAAACGTAATAAACTATAATATTCTACAATTTATTTATTAAAAGGATTTTTCTCATCATTTGTCGACGTACGTTTTTTTATGTTTTCATATCTCATCGGGACAAGCTCATTGATAATTATATTTATATAAGTGAATTTCAGTGAAAGTCAAGTCTTTCAATGTTGTGTGTGAACCATGGTACCCAAAAGTAACCGCAAACGTTTTCAGTGGGACAAGTCCGTTATAGTTCAGGCTCCCGCCACTAAGCCACTTGATGCAGCTCTCAGGCATCTGTCTGCCGACCGGTGGCGTCCGGTGAAGTCGTACTGCCGCGTGGTGCGTCGTTATTTTGCAGCGCTTCTCATCTGTTCGTAGTTTTTTGCGATGGCTAAAACGAAAAAACAGAGTGCTTACGGGAAATTCTGTTTTCTACTAAGGAAAACGACGGCCGAAACAGTTGTCACGCTTCAAACAGCTTACAAAGACGCTGCCATGAGTAAAACACAATTTTACGAGTGGTTTTTACGCTTTAGGAATAGTTACTTGTTGCTTGATGACCAACCTCGTTTAGGGCGATCGACAATCTCCTCAACGAATGAAAACATCACGAAAACGCGTGAACTGATCTTGGAGGACCGTCGCCGAACAATTGACGAACTTGATGATATGATTGGTGTATGCTGGAGCTCTTGCCAACGAATTTTAGGAATTGTGAATGAAAAGAGTTGCAGCAAAATCTGTGCCTCACTTGCTCACGGAAGTGTGAGACAGTTTTTGACCAAAAATGGCATGATCCCGCTTACCCACCCTCCCTATCCACCCGATCTTGCTCCCAGCAACTTTTTTGTTTTTGTTCCCCCGAATGAAAAAAGTATTTCAAGGAAAACGCTTTGCTGATGTGGAAGAGGTGAAGAATAAAACGACGGATGCGTTAAAAGGCATCACTTCCCAAGAGTTCCAGAACTGCTTCGAATAGGCGTCTGGACCGAAAACATGTCTGCACCGATACATCGTTTCAGATGAAGACTATTTTGAAGGCGATAAAAGTGTAAACATGCAAAACTAAGTGAATAAAATAATATTGCAAATTTCCGGTTTCTTTTGGGTACCCACCTCTTGTGTGTACAGGTAAACTAGAACATAAGAAGCGAAGCGACCAGCGATTGCTTTGCAATACACAAGTACGGGCAGAATGATATTCGGGTTAGGTATGCTGTCAATTTAACCCAACTGAGTATATAATCAGCTCTTAAGCTATTCAGATATGTAGATTTTATTCAATACACAGTCTATTATATACTTCAGAAAACGCGAGGGGCATGTTCTGAGACAGGTGAATTAAAACTAAATATGAATATTGAAAGACAGGGGTCAATCCATGGAGTGACACCTGTCCTTTAATTGTTATTGATATATATATATATTATATATATATATATATATATTATATATATAATTAACATACATACATACATACATACATACATACATACATCATACATACATGTACATATATACATATGTGTCTGTGTGTATGTATATATAACACATATAAGTCTGTCTGTATAGAAAGAATTTGTTCTTTCCTAGAGATATATTATCCAAGCATATACCAGTTTAGCACTATAACGATTAACGATACTGGAAAATTCTACATGTGCATTTGTACTAGTGTTTATCGTTGGTCCTTCTTCAAATTAGTACCTTACACTTCTGAAATTCCAGTTGTCGCTATAAAGATTTCCATCGTTTTCGATATAGGAGAAAAAATTTAATAATTCAAAGAAAACTGAGAATACATACACAGAATAATCAATTCATTTACTATCATAGTCCAGTCGAATTAATGAATTCATTCATATTGCCTACGCTGCGTTTCGGTTGATTGCTTTTATCCATATTTACACATTTAAACTGCCTTGTGAAGCTGCAAAAAGCAATATGCCTTCTCAGTGCAAATTAACTGATATTTTTCATATCCTAACGGATGGAGAGTTTATTCCGATTGAACTGTAGCCTGTGCATTTTGGGTTCTGTTCTAAAAATAGCTAGATGTTGATTTTGACCTTACTGGGGATGTGATAGACATAGTTCAGAAGAACTAAGTCATGTTATTATTCACTCTTTTGGCAGTGCCGATTAACCAAGAGTGAATAATAACATGACCTGGTTCTGAACTATGCCTATCCTTTGTCCAGTAAGGTCAAAATCAACCGCTAGCTATTTTTAGTACAGAATCCAAAACGCACATGCTACAATTCAATCGGAATAAACTCTCTATCCGTTAGGATGTGAAAAATATCAGTCAATTTGATCTGAAGAGGATTTTGCTTTTTCTCAATTTCATAAGGCACTTTAAATGTGTAAATATGGATAAGAGCAATCAACTGAAACGCAGCGTAGGCAATATGAATGAACTCATTAATTCAACTGGACTATGATGATAAATGAATTTATTATTCTGTGTATATATTCTCTGTTATCTTTGCATTGTTATAAATTGTGTGTGTGTGCGAGCGAGCGAGTTTAACCATAAGAGTCACTAACGAGCATTAATCAAATGCAAAATCACTGAAGATCTGGCTATGCCCCGGATGTAGGGCATTTGTCAGTCAAAATGATAAGTGCTTTCTATGGCAATGAGTCATTTTGACCCTCATTTCTAGCAATACTGGTACTGATTGGCGTCCTTGCTCACTTTAGTGACGTCTATATTTCTGCCTTTCGGTTTTAAATTACTGATAAGCCACTTTTACTGTATATGTGCGTATGTGTGTGTATATATATGCATATACATATATACATGCATTCATATATATATATTATATATATTATATATTATATATATATTATATATATATATATATATATATATATATAAATATATAATATATATATATATATATATATAATATATGTCTGTAATGCAAGCCATATGTACAAATGTGTCCCAGAGAGAAAAGTCACTGTACACAAGAGCAAAATCTCCAGAGAAAGGAAAATTCTAATGAGACGGCGTACAAAAGTTTCAAATCGCCTAAACAAACAATTGAAAGCAGTGAAAAGTCCCGCCTGAAAATAAAACTGTTGGAAATTGAAAAATGTCTGCAACTCTCCCATGAAAAAGAAAGAGCAGACAAAGAAGCCTGGGCTATAGACAATATAAAATCTAACCCCAGAGCTTTCTACAGGTATGCTAAAGAAACAGCTACAGTGCACTGTAGGATAGGGCCACTCCTTGAAAAGATGGCACACTCACAGGAAATCCAATGAGGGTAAGTGAAATACTAAATGAGCAATTCAAGAGTATTTTCACTCCACCCCTAGGGCATTTTCAAGTCAGCAATCCAACTGACTTCTTAGCACTGTAATATAAAATCAAGGGCAGCGATGATTGATTACATCAATGTAAAGAAGACGATGTAATAAAGGCTATTGATGAAATGAAAACAAACTCAGCTACTGGCCCCGATGGATTCCCAGCAATCCTTCTAAAAGTATGTAAGAGAGCCCTAACAAGACCACTGCAGTTCCTCTTTCAGAGCTTCCTTGCAGCTGGCAAACTTCCAAGAAAACTGAAGGAAGGTAAAATATGCCTTATTCATAAAGGAGGTAGCAGAGCGGAGGCCAAGAACTACAGACCTATCTCTCTGACCTCACACATCAGCAAGGTCATGGAACGAATAGTCAGAAGGAAACTAATCACCTTCCTTGAAGAAAATGACTTGCTGCCTGACACCAACATGGTTTCCGACCAGGAAGAAGCTGCTTAAATCAGCTCCTACAACACTATGACTGGGTGCTGAAAACGAACTGCTCAACCACTCAAATGTGGAAGTGATATATCTCGACTTTGCAAAGGCCTTTATAAAGTCGATCATGGAATGATATGTCACAAACTGCGTGATCTTGGCATAGTTGGAAAATTGGGAGAATGGCTTCATGACTTTCTGAAGGATAGAAGTCAGGTGGTAGTAGCCAATGGGGCCACTTCCACTAACACGCAAATAGTGAGCGTTGTTCCGCAAGGCACTGTTCTGGGACCACTACTGTTCATAATGGCCCTCTCAGACATGCCCTCAGCCACGCAGAGAGCCACGATCACAAGTTATGCAGATGATACAAAAGTTTCACAGGCAATACAGAAAACCTAAAGACAATAAGTACCTGCAATGTGAGCTGACAAAATATACAAGTGGCTGAAAAGAATAGCATGCAGTTCAATGCTGAAAAGTTCAAGCTTTATACTATCAGCATGCAAAACTAATGCAATACCCAATAAATACAGAAGATAGCTCTGTGCAGCATATAAGCTATTGGGAAGTCTTTCCCAATAGCTTATATGCTGCACAGAGGCTATCTT
>NW_021832194.1:17500-31305 GCF_006345805.1 Octopus sinensis
GAGTTATCTGGAAAGTTCTAGCCATATTGATGCAGAATATTGGCATTATTCTATAAATATTAAGGCGGCGGCCTGGCAGAAACGTTAGCACGCCGGGCGAAATGCTTAGCGGTATTTCGTCTGCCGCTACGTTCTGAGTTCAAATTCCGCCGGGGTCGACTTTGCCTTTCATTCTTTCAGGGTCGATTAAATAAGTACCAGTTACGCACTGGGGTCGATATAATTGACTTAATCCGTTTGTCTGTCCTTGTTTGTCCCCTCTGTGTTTAGCCCCTTGTGGGTAGTAAAGAAATAGGTATTTCTTCTGTCTTTACGTTCTGAGTTCAAATTCCACCGCTGAGGTCAACTTTGCCTTTTATCCTTTCGGGGTCGATAAATTGAGTACCAGTTGCTTACTGGAGTCGATCTAATCAACTGGCCCTCTCCCCCCAAAATTTCGGGCCTTGTGCTTAGAGTAGAAAACATTATTCTATAAATAATATACAAATCTTCGAACTGGGTACTATTGCATAATTCTTACATAGTGTTCCCGCGATAGCTCAGTTGGTAGAGTGGAGGACTGTAGTAAGTTTCTAAAATCTCCTTCTTACATGGACAGGTAAAAGTCTTGCAAGACTAGGTTTCCAAGGAATTACTGATCTTCCACTAATATAAGTGCGTTTGAGTGCGTTTGCATCTATCGGTGAAAAGATGTGAAGAAGTGTATGTTACTCCCGGGCATTGGTGTGCAGGAACACCACACGAACGTAGAGTGCAGATAACAATAGGATATGCTAGAGTTTATCAGGAACCAATGCAAATAATTAGAAAATGGAGAAAACCACAGATTAACCAACACATCCGTTGGACCACATTTATAGCTAATTTTTTAATACAAAGCATGACATAACAAAATAGGTGGCGTAACATATCTTACGGCCGTTACTGATCGGAAAGCCAGAATGCAGTCTATACATAAATGCGAGAATAAAATTCTTCATCTCAACAGGGCATTCGAATTAAGGCAACGGATCTTCATCAGTAAATTTTTTAAGCACCCTACGATAATTGTTTACTTTTACTTGAGCTTACTGCCCTGGAAATTGAATTCTCGACCTTGTGATCGTAAGCCAAATATCCTAGGCACTAAACCACGCACCTTCACTCACACACACACATACACATTATCGGCACACATACGTAATAATGTATATAACTAAAGAGACTAGGCAAAACTTTTATACCTTTTCATATCCGGCTCTGAATACGGTTAGCAGAGAACATGTTGATGCATGACTTAAGTTAATCTTGTAATGATAAGCCAATATTGCAGACGTCCTTGAATCTGTCTGCATGGCTCTAAGCACATCATATCAGTCGTCCTCTTGAACTGTTGCTCTCTAGGGTCTATATAAACCCTAAGGCAACCATGCAAACATTATTTAAAACGTCCATGAAAAAAAGTTACTCATAAATGTATTTATTGCAAGAAAAGGTTGTGTCTTTCTCTAACGATTTATATAGTTCACCTACAAAAGTGAGTGTGTAATAAACAAAACAGGTATTTTGGAAGAAATATCTATAAATCTAGTTTTTAAACATCAAATTGAGTCCAACAGAATAAAATAATAATCAAATGTATCATTTGATAAAAATGGTTGAGAGCCACTGCTCTGAAACATTATTGAGAGCAAACTTTTCAGCAAATAAAATATCCTTATTGGTATCCATAAAAAAATTCTTTCGAAGTTCCTGATCGTTGAATACAGTGATGGAGTTGTTTCGTATCTCAATGCTACGACTTAAGTTTTCAATCAAAGCTTTTTATTGTTGAGCAAATCTCTAGTTACATAATATTTAAATTTGTTTCGCATCTCGACATCATGACTCGTGCTTTTATCACTCAGCGTGCTTGATGCTTCAACAGTTCTCCATTTAGCTTTATTTGAAACTAAACTATTTTGACATCTCTTTACACAAGCGCAGCAAACATATGTAGCAGCCATATCAGCAACAAAACAACGGAAGCAAATCGAGAAATATTGTGACAACATCCTTCAACAAGCATGGACAACCTTTTGCGAGAAGCAGGCCGTATGAGACATGACTGATATCAGGTGAGCTGCACCACTAAGAAGATTCGAGGTCATTTTTCGGTAAGCTGCCATTCAGAAAGTCCCGTGAGTCGCTTGTTTCTCATAACTGTTCTACAGCCACCGGACATCATACAAACGGTTTTCTCTTTTTCCTTCCCACCATTATTATAATGTCTACTGCACCTCTGAATTAGTTTATTCCAAGTCCACAAATGCATTCATCACACTTCTTCTGTCTCTCACCCTTTAAACACTGCCTCCTTTACTGTCTCTCACCCTTTAAACACTGCAAGTTTTTTTTTATTCAATCCTTGGCTTCCACAATAGCATGCTTTCATGTGGATTCTGTATTCCTACAGACGTCAGACGGCAAATCAGTCTTGCCAATGTGAGAGAACATAAAAAAAAGTAATTGGATACTCTACTGCCTCGTTGACGAGCTAAAATAAATAAAATAATTTCTCTAGTTTAATAACAACCTTCTTTTTCCATTATTACTGGTCCGTTAGGCAATGAGCTGGCAAAGTCGTTAGGACGATGGACAGAATGATAAGCAACAGTTCTTCCAGCTCTTTACGTTCCGAGTTCAAATACTGCTGAGGTCAGCTTTTCCTTTCACCTTTCGGGATTAATAAAAGTATCAGCCAAGTATTAACCCACTTCCCCTAAAATTTCTGGTCTTGTGCCAAATTTTGAAACAATTATTACGGCTCTATGATTTAGTACATAACACTACGTCCTTGAATCGTTCCTGCAGCACATTATTTTTTCCTCAATTGAATCATCGTTTATTTTACTTTTTCATCTGAGAAGACGCTACCAGATTCTCGTTCAATCCTCTCAACGTCAGCGATTCAGACAGACAGACAGACAGACAGACAGATAGATAGATAGATAGATAGATAGATAGATAGATAGATAGATAGATAGATAGATAGATAGATAGATAGATACAAAGTAGAGCTTTTCTTTTGGGGAAGAAGAGAAAAAAGAAGAAAAGATAAAGAAAAAAGGGGGGATTTCCGATCAAAAGGGATCGTGAAAAAAAAGAGTGGGGCCGATCAATAGGGATCATGTATCACAGAAATTTCAATGTAAAAAAGGAAAACAGATTAGGTTTGTCCGTGGATAGAAAAGTCTACGGAAAAGACCACAGGAACATTGGGCAATAGAGTCATGCAAAAAGAAAACACATTATAGTAAGTGGGTCTCTTTTTTTCCTTTCGTTTTTTTTTATAGATAGATAGATAGATAGATAGATAGATAGATAGATAGATCTTTTTTCTTCCTTCACCGGTGCTGTCTGCGCTGCTCCTGATTACTATCTAAATATAAACTCTTCATCTAAATGTAAAATTTGTTTTATATAATTTCTGTGTCTGAAGAATTCCTAATAGGAAATTCCTTACATGTCTATCTAATACGTAAAACTTTGTAATTCCTACTAGCAACTGAAACACGTGTAATGGTGAATAAATAATTTCCAATTTCCTGTTTAGTAATAGATAGAGAGATAGAGAGATAGAGAGAGAGAGAAAGATAGAGAGAGAGAGACAGACAGACAGACAGACAGACAGAGACAGGGGACTAGTATTTAGTACATGACTGCTTGTTATTTACCGACACTACAAGGATGAAGACAAAGTTGAGCTTGGCGGTGTTAGGATCCATTTCACTGAGAGCCAGAACAATTGCGGCAAGGCACTTATCTATGAGGCTCTCATGATTCTGTTACGAATATCTATTTGCTTAATATTGGCTTGATCAGAAGGCGGCGAGCTGGCAGAAACGTTAGCACGCCGGGCGAAATGCGTAGCCGTATTTCGTCTGCCGTTACGTTCTGAGTTCAAATTCCGCCGAGGTCGACTTTGCCTTTTATCCTTTCGGGGTCGATAAATTAAGTACCAGTTACGCACTGGGGTCGATATAATCGACTTAATCCGTTTGTCTGTCCTTGTTTGTCCTCTCTGTGTTTAGCCTCTCGTGGGTAGTAAAGAAATAGGTATTTCGCCTGCCGCTACGTTCTGAGTTCAAATTCCGTCGAGGTCGACTTTGCCTTTTATCCTTTCGGGGTCGATTAAATAAGTACCAGTTACGCACTGGGGTCGATATAATCGACTTAATCCGTTTGTCTGTCCTTGTTTGTCCTCTCTGTGTTTAGCCCCTTGTGAGTAGTAAAGAAATAGGTATTTCGCCTGCCGCTACGTTCTGAGTTCAAATTCCATCGAGGTTGACTTTGCCTTTTGTCCTTTCGGGGTCGATTAAATAAGTACCAGTTACGTACTGGGGTCGATATAATCGACTCAATGCCCTTCCCCAAGCTACCCTTGTGGCAAAAACGGGAAATTAATATTGGTTTGATCAGAAATGGGCATCGGACTCGCAGAATCGATAGAACGTTGGACAAAATTGGTTTGGGTGTTTTACAATCTGAGTACAAATTTCGCTCATATTAACTTTGCTTTCAATCCATCCCAGTGATCGATAAAATAAAGTAACAGTCGAATAGTGGGATTGATTTCATCAACCTTCAAACACAAACATAATCTTTTACCAGTCTTAGAAATCGATTTGGGTGAAATATTTCTTCTGATCCAGTTAGAAAATAGAATGAGAGCACTTTGAAGATGAGTGCTAGTTCGTTGATGTTTTTAACTATGTGCTATACTTACGGGGGATTAAGTGTCCAAGTTATGTTTTTTATTAATCATAACTAGTCTGGGAAATTGTTGATACCACCTCGTAATTAAATATTTGACGTTGACTCAGTGTTGTTGTTTATGTTGTTATTGTCGTCGTTGCTGTTGTTGTTGTTGTGGTGGTGGTGATGGTGATTCGGCGGTGGTGGTATAACTATAAGTCGGATGAAGCAGATCTATATCACATCGTAGTTCGCCCAAATGACTGCACGACTCGCAGATCCGTTCTTCACGATAAAACATGCTTCGCCTTTATATTATTGAGAATCAACCACTCTTCAGATTCCAACAAGCAATGGCAGGAACATTTACGTGGTTGATCGACCTGCTAAAATTAAGAACCGAATATGCTTCCAATGTCATTGCACGATTTTGAAAATGGATTTACCATATAAAGGGATCAATTTTTTCAAAACGGTCACAACGTTGATGTAAGTTCATCACAGAGAAATTGGGTATATGTATGCATGCATGTGTGTGTATAAACACACACAGACACACACACGCATCTCATTGTGTCGTCCTTTGTTTTCTATTTTAGGCCCTTTTAACTGATGATAATAAAATAGCTTATGTCACCCTTACCCTCCCTCTTTCTGGGCATATGTTATCTCACTGAGATTTGTTCATGTGGTCATAGGGAATTTATAGCCATAGTAAATTAGGGGTTTGGAAGGAGTATCTGACACTAATTAATTTATTATCAGCAGCTAGAACTTAATTGTCAATTCCATGTAACTTTAATTCTTACTATACTAGATGCATTAGATCTTTTGATGGTGATAAGGAGATATATAAATGTAGCTGTTTTACTATCTCATGACCCTGATTGTTTTTCTCTTCCGCCACTCCAAATTATAGTTGGAGTATTTCTTCGCTAAGTTCATTCTGCTACAATAATAGCAAGCATGTAATTCTTTTATTCGCTAGTTCAGATAAAATATTTGCTAAAAAAAATTTAATGGAGTATTCTGTATGTTGAAAATGTATAGTGGCGGCCAAAATGTTCAGAACGGCATTGTTTTTGTCATAAAAGTAAGTATAAGTTTTTATTAAAGTAGTTTTATATTCTATACTTTTCACAGACAATAAATACAATATTAATTGTTATTGATTGAGATTTTGGTGTAATTTGAGAGGAAAATACAAAAGTTATGGATGATTTAGTGATTTACTGCAAAACCCACGGCGGCCAAAATGATCAGAACGGTTGAAAAAATAACAAAATAATCAAAAATGACAGAGAATACTGGAATTATTTGATATTTAGTGTGAAGCCCTTTAGCTTCAATCACACTCTGACATCTTTGACTGCATGAGGAAATTAAATTTTCAATTTCTTGCTGGGTGATCTTATTCCATTCTTCCTGAAGGGCATTCCATAATTGCTCAGTTGTTTTAGGATTTCTGGCTTTCGAACGTCCTCCTAGAATATTCCATACATTTTCAATAGGATTGAGATCTGGGCTTTGAGCAGGCCAATCCATAACAATAACCTTTTCAGCCTTAAGGAAGTTCATGACCACCTTAGCCTTGTGACATGGGGCATTGTCCTGCATGAATATAGGTGGTCGCTTAGTTGAAGCACAGGCAAGACATGATCTTTTACAAGTTGTTTATGAACTCCTGCATTTACCTTTCCATGTAATCGTACCAAAGGGCCCACACCATCTCCAGATATCATCCCCCAAACCATGACACTTCCTCCACCGAATTTAACACTAGTCTTAAGGCATTTAGGCGACAATTTTTCACCTACTTTTCGACGAACGTACCTTTTCCCATCTGAGCCAAATAACATAAACTTAGATTCATCACTGAAATGCACCGTTTGCCATTTTTCTTGAGACCACAACACATGTTCGGTTGCAAAGGTAAGACGACACATTTTATTCTTGGAGCTGATCAGTGGCTTCACTGCAGGTGCTCTTGCTTGTAGGTCATGTTCAACTAAACGACGAGACACAGTTTTTCGAGATAAAGTTTTCTTCAATACAATACTCATTTTCCGAGAAACAGCAGCAGCAGTTTTAAATCTGTCCTTTTTAACCAACTTTAGCATAGCACGATCTTCTCTCTTGGTCGTTTTTCTTGGCGTACCTGTAAACTTTCTTGCTTCACACGAACCACAATCATCGTAGACCTCAAGAATACCGTGTACAACACTTTTTGACTTGTTAACAATCTTTGCAATAGATCCAATACTTAAATTATCCTTCCTTCGAAGCTTAATAATCTGCTGACGAATTGGTAACGGAGTAAGTGGCATTATATTAACAAAGTACACTGCAAATATTCTTACTAATGTTTAGTCACGTAAACAAATTCAAAACATTAGAGTTCGCCGGTTAAATATACTAAAACACGGAGTAAAAGCAACCGTTCTGATCATTTTGGCCGCCATGGGTTTTGCAGTAAATCACTAAATCATCCATTATTTTTGTATAATCCTCTCAAATTACACCAAAATCTCAGGTAATAACAAATAATATCGTATTTATTGTCTGTGAAAATTATAGAATATAAAACAACTTTGATAAAAAATTATATCGACTTTTCTGACGAAAACAATGCCGTTCTGAACATTTTGGCCGCCACTGTATATGGTCTTATGGATCCGAAGAAGGCAGTGTATTTCAAATTGGTGTAATGTTTGCATTGTTTGATTAAATGGAGCAGCCTGAAATGGCCGTCATGCACTAATACCTTGACATCCTTGTTATTTATTTGCTTATAATATATATATATATATGGTGGTGGTGAGGATGATGACGATGGTAGAGGGTAGAAGACGTAAGCTATTTGCAGAGAAACCCTTACTATTATCTGATGTATCAAAATAAATAACATTTATATTAAATAAATGAGGGATAGAGAACTTGTGAAATTCATAAGGGAAAAGAAATATATATAAGTATATATATACATATATGTGTGTGTTTTATGTATATATATGTACATACACACACATACATGCACGCACACTCACGCACGCACACACACACACACACACACACACACAAAATAAACGGCAAACAGGACAAAAACAAGATACACGGATCATTCGCAGCCGATTTGTGCATCAGTCGGAGTGCGGAAAGTCATTGTAGTTTCGCTCCCTTATCTCCGATACTACTCGCATCCGGTGCCAGGGACTTAAGCTAAAAGCATTAAACCTCTAGGAAAGGCAAACGAATGTATACAAGAACAAAAAGAGGAACAGAAACAAAAGCGAGAAGTGTGTGTGTGTGTGTGTGTGCGCGCGCGGGTACTCGCATGCACAGCAACTCCATTTGCTAACCATGAACTATAAAATAACTTTTTTAGCTTAACGATCTTCGATATGGGGAAAATTTACAACTTTCTACGTCAATAAATCGCTATTGTTCCTGAAAGTTGTTTTTCATACCTTCCACGGAATGCTCGAAGTTTACTAACTTCCTACACCTGGAACCTTGGATCTCACCTTTACATATATATGTGTGTGTGTGTGTGTGTGTGTGTGTGTGTGTGTGTGTGTGTGTGTGTGTGTGTGTGTGTGTGTGTGTGCGTGCGTGTATGTGTGTGTGTGTTAGTATGTATATATATATATATATATATATATATATATATATATATATATGTATATATAAGTATGTATGTGTGTGTGTGCAGTTAAGTATATGTCCGGTCATGTGCCTTCGAATCTAGATTCTGACGAGTCGTCCATGGAACTAAGCTCTTTATGGATACGAAACCATTCGTTACTGTATGACCGGAAATGTGCTTTGTTGCGTATAGATACATTACGGTACTATGCTTTAGAGTGTGCTTCTTTTTCGGATATATGATACACAATGTCCGGCGAATATGGTCGGTGGGGCATCATTTCCCATTCAAACTGCTCCAACCTTTAGAATGTCATCCTCACTGTATGTGGACGAGAATTATCCTAATGGACAAACACCTTTCATCTTGAAACCAAAGATGGTCGTTTTTCTTCTAGTGCTGACTTAAGCCACTCAAGCTGCTCGCAGTAGATCTTTGTTATCATTTGGTTTGGGTTTAAAAGTTGAAAGTGAACTAAATCTTTCATATCCCACCAAACAGATAACAACATCTTATGTGGGTGAAGACCTTCTTCAGCCTGGTGTGTCTGTGTTTCTCATTTCCCTACCCACAGTCTTTGGCGCTTGACATATGAATATGGATAAATAAATAAATAAGAATAAATGAGTGAATATAACTCTACTCCTACAGCTGTTCCTACTTTGGGGGTCCAGCATGCCAAAGTTGACATATCATACCAAGATAATACAAAGATTGTACAAAAATTGAACAAGAATTGGATAGAAATTGGACAAAAGTTGAACCCCAAGGCTTCATCAGAGAGTCCATAATGGCAGGAATTAAACAAGTAAAGAAGTAAAATAAAATAATAAAAATACTAAAGAATAGTAAAAATTAAATTCTTTAGTATCTTTATTATTTTATTTTACTTTTTTACTTGATTAATTCTATTATGGACTCTCTGATGAAGCTTTGGGGTTCAACCTTTGTCCAATTTCTATCCAATTCTTGTTCAATTTTTGTTCAATATTTGTATAATATTGGTTTGATGTGTTAACTTTGGAATGCTGAGTAGAGTTATATTCACACATTTATTCTTATCTATTTATCTATTTATTCATATTCATATGATGTAATTAATTAATAAATGGAGCTAGCTGATGTTTGTCAATTTATTTTCTTCTCCAATTTCTTCCTTGCCTTATAAATTCTGCTTAAACTTTTGTGTACCTCCACACATACCTATTATTCAATTGCACTATTGCCTTGCAACAGTAAACATTTGGATATATATAGGTATATCCAGTAGTATATTGGATATTTATTATCCCTTAGATTGTTGTCTGACCTGTAACTCATATATACGTATGAGTATCTGTCATTTTAATGAATTTTAATTATCTTTTTCTGATTAAATCTGAAAAGAAACAGCAATTTTAGCAAAACATATTAAGCAACACTAATAACAAATCATAAAACATAAAAATAAACAAGCTTTTGACTGTTCGCTGCTGGGAAGCTTTGTGCCTTCGTTCCGACAAATATTTTTTCTTTTAAACACAGTATATCCGTAGATATAATCTTTGGCCGAATGTCACAATAAATTTGCTTTTCAGCTAAGAATGATATATAAATGGCTATTTTAATCACTGTTGCAATTGCATACACAGAATACAATCACGCTCACGCGCACATATAATAAACATAGGCGTGACTGTGTGGTAAGGAGCTTGTTTCCAAACCACATGGTTCCGTTTTCAGTCTCACTGCGTGTCACTTTGGGCACGTGTTTTTAACCGCTGGCTGGCCAAAGCCTTCTAAATGGATTTTGTTGGTGGAAACTGAAAGAAACATGTATGTTATGGCGAGAATCATGACGCCCCCTGTGAGAACTCGTATGAGTAGCCGAACTCGTATGAGTAGCCGAACTCGTATAAGTAGCAGCGTCTTTGATTGAGAGCGACAGATGAGAAATCGAAGGCAGTCGAAAGTTGTCATTCATGAGTTCGTGGAGTCGCAGGAAATTGCTGAGAAGTTGTTTTAGTTCGTTGAGAGTTGTTTTTTGGATTGCTTACAGTTGTTGGCAGAATATTTGGTATACATCAAGTGGAGACAGTTGGTGTTTACCTCATTCTGTGGTACTACATATCACACTGCATTCGTGCACGACACTAAGGTGACGTATGCAGAAATCATGTTATAAAAATGTATACATATTTATGTGTGTGTGTGTATCTTTGTGTTTATCCATACGCTAGCGCTAGACAACCGATGTTGGTGTGTTTGTGATCCCGTAACTAGCATTTCGGCCAAAGAGACCGATAGAATAAGAACTAGGCTTACAGAGAATAAGCTCTGGATCGGTTTCTTCGACTAAAATCCTTTAAGGCGGTGCTTCGGTACAGCCACAGTCAAATAACGAAACAAGTAAAAAAATAAAAGAATAAAAGAATATATATAAATACACACACACACAGACACACACACACACACACACACACACACACACACACACACACGCACACACACACACACACACACATATATAGGGAGAGTTTACGAAAAAAACAAAAGACGAAGACAGGTGGTGTACAAAATAAACAGATGTATTAGTATAACGCTCAGGAATAGAAAAAGTCTTTTATGTTTCGAGCCTACGCTCTTCTACAGAAAGGGACACAGAAAAAACAAGGAGAGAAAAAAATGTGTGCAGTGGCTAACGATCTATATACACACACAACATACACACATATAGTGAGACAGAGAGAAAGAAATAAAGAAAGAAAGAGAGAAAAAATGAAAGAAAGAGATAGAGATAGAGAGAGTAGGTGAAAGCTTAGTATACATAACACAGGATAGTGTTCAAATGCATCGGAATTTAAACTCCAACTGCTGCATCCATGGCCAGCACCTGCGCATTGAAAGATACCTATAAGAACAATCCTTATCGAGGAGTTATGGAAGAAGTAAGGTAGATAAACACATTACATTTGAACTTGTCTATCGATGCACACCTTTGATATCATGCACGTATTATTTATGATTTATGATTATTATCATGCACGTATTATTTATGATTTTGGTTACTGTTATGACCGTCTTGAAACAACTGTTGAGATAATATTTTACATATTTCTTCTCTTCTGTTTTCATTTCTTTTTCCTTTATTTTGGAATCTGTATTCTGCGCTCCAAGTAACTACACGTCTCAAGCCTATATGTGTTTAACCACCTTACTACCTATCTCTCTCTCTCTCTGTCTCTCTCTCTATCTCTCTGTCTCTCTTAATCTCTCTTTGTATATAAAGAGAGATTATATATATATATATCACGTGATCATGTGACCGACCAGACCATCAGATGTTGTTACACATCGCTGGTCACAATGCATTCGAATGACGACACCCCGCTGGCTAAGCGAGCCGGCCAACAGAAGAAAGAGTGAGAGAAAGTGTGGTGAAAGAGTACAGCAGAGATCACTACCCCCTGCCGGAGCCTCGTGGAGCTTTTGAGGTGTTTTCGCTCAATAAACACTCACAACGCCCGGTCTAGGAAACGAAACCGCGATCCTACGACCGCGAGTCCGCTGCCCTAACCACTGGGCCATTGCGCCTCCACATATATATATATATATATATATATATATAATCAAAATAAGTAACAAGGATATCCAGAGGTAATGAAGTACGATCGTTTCATGCGGCTCCATTCAATTGAACAATACAATCATTTCATTACATCAATTTAAAATGTAGACCAATCTCTCTCTATATATAATACACACACACACACCACACACACACACATATATATATGATATATATATATATTTTGTGAAATAGAAAGATGAATAATCTTGTTGCAGATTAATCAAAAGTTTAATAACCGATACCTTGGTAGCCAAAATCACAGCAGAAGACAGCACGGTTGGAGGTACAACCATATGGTATTGCAACCGTGCGTTGGTGCGGATAATTGAATTTTAATATTATTGGTGAATTGAAGAAATGGAGTTGAACGAAGATTGAACAGAAATCGTTTTATTGCATTCTACACGTGTTTCGAAAGGCACAATTTACCAAATTCCGATTGAATAAGGAGACCATATTGTGTCTTTCTCTTCAGGAAGAAATAGGAATTCCGTTGGAAAAAACAAAAACAGAACAGAGGCGGAGCAAAACAAATCGAACGCGGCTCCTAAGAGCCCATGGCCAAACTCTTGGGCATGGGCTCTTAGGAGCCAAACTTTGGCCATGGCTCTTAGGAGCCGCGTTCGATTTGTTTTGCTCCGCCTCTGTTCTGTTTTTGTTTTTTCCAACGGAATTCCTATTTCTTCCTGAAGAGAAAGACACAATATGGTCTCCTTATTCAATCGGAATTTGGTAAATTGTGCTTTCGAAACACGTGTAGAATGCAATAAAACGATTTCTGTTCAATCTTCGTTCAACTCCATTTCTTCTATTCACCTATATATATTAATATATATATATATATATATATATATATAATCAAAATAAGTAACAAGGATATCCAGCGGTATTGCAGTACGATCGTTTCATGCGGTTCCATTCAATTGAAAAATACAATCATTTCATTACATCAATTTAAAATGTAGAGCAATCCTCTCTCTATATATATACACATATATATATACATATATATATATATATATACATATATATATATATACTATATTATATATATATATATATATATATATATATATATATAATACATATATGTATGTATGTATGCATGTTTGTATGTATGTATGTATGTATGTATGTATGTATGTATGTATGTATGTATGAGCGTATGTATGTATGTGCGTGCGTAGTATGTGTGGTGTCCGTGTTTTGTGTTTTCCCCCAACATTCCTTCAAAAACCGGTGTTTGTGGGGTTAAGTCCCCGTAACTTACGGTTCGGTAAAAGAGAGCGATAGAATAGGTACCAGGCTTTAAAACAATTAGTACTGGGGCCGATTCATTCGACTGAAAATTCGTCAAGGCCGTGCCAGAGTCAAAGAACACACACACACTCACACACACACACACACACACACACACACACACACATATATTTATATTTATATGGATATATGCATACCTTTATATACAAGTAAATAAGGAGCAGAAAAGAGAAAGAGATAGGAAGAGAGGGAGACAGGGAGAGAAGGAGAGCATAATATGAGGTGAGAATTATTGGAGTCCAGCAGTGTAGTGTGACGTAACCAGACTAAAAATAATGTTCTATATTTGAAAGCTCTGTTGGGTAGTTTGGACAGTCGTTAACTTTGTGTGTTGTCTGCAGTGGCGGCGCTGCTGGTGGCGACGGCGGTGGAGGTGTGGTGGTGGTGGTGGTGGGGGAGATGGCCGGTGGTAGTGATGGTGGTGTGGCGGTGATATAGGTAGTGTTGAGATACGGAATCTGTAGCCGTTATAGCTGGGTACCCTGTAATGGTGGTAGTGGTAGAGGTGGTGGT
>NW_021832195.1:0-2500 GCF_006345805.1 Octopus sinensis
AACACGCATACGCACACCCACAAAAACAAACACACGCGCGCGTACACGCACGCACACACACACACTTATGTGTATATGCAAACTGTACGTGTGTCTGGTCGATTTTCCGCACATAATAATGAGGAGATGAAAACATAACACATTAACCGTCAGATTTTTCCGTAACTACGCGAATCTCGACGTGCTTTCAGATATTTTCCCTGATATAATCTTTAACAACTATCTTCGCCAATCGTTTCAACAAATGGATCTTAAAAGAAATTATGGTTGATTATATATGGGTATGTATCATACTTCTGCTAATTGTTTCAGATGTCTTAAGAAGCGCTGCGCAAACACTGACACTTTTCTCGCCTTTTCTTCCAAACGTCACATTCATAATGTGACAAGCGAACGGGGTGCAGGCTATGTCAGCTTGTACCCTGTTGCAGCTATGTAGACTGGAGCGACGTAGATTGACGTACTTTCAATCCCAACCCCGATCTAGGAAACGAATACTCGGTTTTGTGGACACGAATCCAATACTCTAATTGTTTGTGGAGGCGCAATGGCCCAGTAGTTAGGGCAGCGGACTCGTGGTCATAGGATCGCGGTTTCGATTCCCAGACCGGGCGTTGTGAGTGTTTATTGAGCGAAAACACCTAAAAGCTCCACGAGGCCCGGCAGGGATGGTGGTGATCCCTGCTGTACTCTTTCACCACAACTTTCTCTTACTCTTACTTCCTGTTTCTGTGTACCTGTATTCAAAGGGCCGGCCTGTCACTCTCTGTGTCACGCTGAATATCCCCGAGAACTACGTTAAGGGTGCACTGTCTGTGGAGTGCTCAGCCACTTACACGTTAATTTCACAGAGCAGCTGTTGTTCCGATGATTCGGATCAACCGGAACCCTCATCGTCGTAACCGACGGAGTGCTTCATCCACTCTAATTGTTTTGCCACGCACCTGCCTACCTGCGCCTCACGAAAATGTGAGCATTTAGATATTTTGTTGAGTCAACTTTGAAATGTGTGTGTGTATATGTGTATCTGAAAATACGTGTCTATATCTATGTCTGTATTTACGTTGGCACCACTTTAAAAAAATGGTGTTCTTGTTTCGCCAAATAGAGGGCGACAGGGTAAAGACTAGATGGAAGTAGAAGTACTGGAGTGTATAAGACTGAGCGAAGCACTTGAAGGGGGTGCCCCGGGAGGGCTACCGTCTATTGGCGGAAATAAGTAAACGAATAAGAAAACTGTTCATATACATATATACCTGTATGTTTACATACACACACGCACACATACACACACATATTCATTATGTGTGTGTGTGTGCGCGCGTTTTGCTTTGAGTACATCCCCGTAAACTGGCTGTTCGGCAAAATAGATCGATAGAATGAGGAACGGCTTAAAATAAAATGACATTGAGGTCGATTTGTTCGATAACTATTTTGAGGCGGTGCTCCAGCATGATCGCAGTCTAATGACAGGAACAAGCAAATAAAAGCAGCTCTAGAGTAAATTCTTAATCTATATAACATATCCAACGTGTGTATATCGTTGAAAAGCCAGATGTAATTTTCGTCTGGAAAAAATCACTTTACAGATATTATAGTGTTAAAAAGCTCAGCATAATTCAGACTGACCGATTCGAAATGATGTTTACCTGACAAGCTGCAAAAATGGTGAAATGTACGTCTGTCGCTCGCGCAGTCACTTTCGGAGAGATATTGTTTCGCTAGCTCTGAAGTATATTGTTTTTTCAACTCCATGTCACCTCTGTCTTTTCAACGATACATTATATATGTTATATAAATTTTAAAAGATTAATCTAGTCCGAATTTTATTCATCTACGAAATGTCATGGCAATTCACTTCAGAATTATGCTTCAGAATCATCGTTTCGGCATCCTTTCGGGAAAGGACCGAGAGTGTTAGATAAGTTCTCTCTCCTCTCTCTCTCTCTCTCTCTCTCTGCTTATATATATATGTGTGTGTGTGTGAGTGTGTGTGTGTGTGTGTGTGTGTGTGTGTGTGTGTGCGTGTGTGTGTGTGTCTAAAATTAAATAAGTGTAGAAATTAATATCAATTAATTAAAACCAGCGGCCTAGCATATTTTTTAAAAATCCGAAGATTAAAAATTATTTTACATACAAAATTTAGAAGACTGACCACTAAAAATGGACAGCCTATATGCTAGATATAGACGTCAAAAACGCCATTTTCCACGAAGAATGTGTTCTCAAGAAAAAAACTCAGCAAAAAGACCAGTGTAAAAATAAGCAAGACAGATGAAAATATACGAAATAAAAAACGATTACCCATGTACTAATTAGTTTCACTTGTTAATATTTACGTATATGGATACGCAAACATTTGCAAGATAATCAGCATAGTCTGTCGTTTACAAAACACAATTTCCAGAACTAGATACGGAGCGCTCAACCGAAATCCACTAATTATAAAGTTCTACACTTTATATTTATGTGTATGCCTTCAAATGCCTTCACTTTGGCG
>NW_021832195.1:7500-31507 GCF_006345805.1 Octopus sinensis
CGTGACTTCCTGGTCCACAGTTTCTTCCCTAACCCCACCACCCAGCTTGCTTCGTGTCCCTGCTCCCGCTCACACTGCCATACTTGCCCCTACCTCTCCAACACCACCATCCTCACCTGCACCCATCATTGTCCTTATCATATCACCGATTCCTTTATCTGCACATCTAACAACGTCATTTACTGCATCTCCTGCTCTTTCTGCTCTTCTCATCGGTTAAACGGGACGCCGCTTGGATAGCCGGTTCGTGGAGCACCCTCGAGACATCAGACTCAGCAATGACATCCTCGTCTCCGGTTATTCACTACAACACCTATCTGTGTTGAGATTTGTCTTTACACAGGGTCCATCTGGACTCCCACCTTCGCCGTGAACAGGTATTTTTTATCTTGTCCACGATCTTTTGCTTCACATGGGCTCAACTCCCTTGCTCTCTTCTCTTCATCGGACACCTACTTCCTCTCTTCACTCCTACCACCAACTCTATTTATACCACCCCACCCTACCCCCATGCATCCACCCCACACCCACATCTTCATCCATCTCACATCACCAAACCCCAACCACACACCACCCCACATCGCCCCACACTCCATACCCTACCCACACACCACAGTCCATATCACCACACCACCACATCACACCACCCCACACCACTCAACACATACACTAGCGCTGACCACTTTCCAGCACCCATTCCACCATCATCCGCACAACCACACAAATCATCTACACACTCACACGTTACAGACGCATACACTTACACACGCATACCTCCACACACGTCAAAGATACTAGCCTCCATCCACACACACACGCACTTAAAAATTCTCACATACACACACGCACACGCACCTTCGTTTTGGGATGACCAAAACTTTATTATCTTTCCTTCTTTCAACCTCTTCTGTCAAACCTTTTTCTAATATGTCACCAAGCTTGACCGCTAAATCCACAAGTTTTTTTTTTATTCTCTCTATTTATTTTCCCTTATTCCTTTCTGCTGAAGAGCGTAGGCTCGAAACGTAAAAGACTTTCTCACTTTCCCGAGTGTCAAATTAATACACTTGCTTGCTGTTCACACGCTTGTCTTTGTCTTTTGTTTATATATAAATTTCAACTGTGTGTGTGTGTATTATTCCTAGACAAGAATATTGTTCAGTTCTATGTTTTAAGAGATGAGGAATTATGTACATTATTTACATTATTTACATTTGACGGATATTTGTCCTCATCTTGTTTGTTGTTAACACAACATTTCAGCTGATATACCCTCCAGCCTTCATCAGGTGTCTGGGGGAAATTTCAAATCTGGGTTTCTCATTCCTAAGGTAACCACTACGCCATATGCCCGTGGGCATATGGCGTAGTGGTTATGAGCACGAGGTACTAACCCCAAGATTCCGAGTTCGATTCCAGGCGGAGACCTGAATAATAATACTTATAATAATAATAATAATAATAATAATAATAATAATAATGATAATGATGATGATGATGATGATAATAATAATAATAATAATAATAATAATAATAATAATAATAATAATAATAATAATATTAATAATAATAATAATAATAATAATAATAATATTAATATAATAATAATAATATTAATAATAATATAATAATAATAATAATAATAATAATAATAATAATATAATAATAATAATAACAACAACAACATCGAAAATACCTTAGGAATGCGAACCCAGGTTCGAAATCTCCCCCAAGACACCTGGAGAAGCCTGGAGGGTATATCAGCAGAATGCTGTGTTAACAACAAACAAGATGAGGACAAATATCCGTCAATTGTAAATAATGTAAATAATGTACATAAGAATATTGTTGACAGTGACTTTTGGCCAGCAAAGCCATTTTCGAACTGCAATGGATTCGATTTAGTCTTAGTTTGATATAGATTCTGTTGGGTTTAAATCTTCTTTGGGTGTATGGATTTGAACGGAATGGTAAATACGTTTGTACGGTTGGCTTTTATAGAGACATTTTGGAGAAAATTTCACTGATTAAATTTGGGGCTATGTTATTGTTAAAATTCATGTGTGTAGAACTTTGTATACAAGTGTGTGTGTGTGTTTCTGTTTTGTTAGACAGACACAAGGTGTGACATTATTTTTGTTGCCTTTGATATTGGATTTAATCCTTTTTCTTTCACAATGTAAAGGTCAAAGTTACGAAGTCCAGTATTTAATCTCTTAGTAACTGGGTGTGTCTGTTTTCCACAAAATAATGTAGATATGTGGTAAATTTAGGCTGGTCATCTTGTTGTTGCTTTTTGGGGGTGTTTATCTTTTCATTTCTAAGGTCAGGCATGTCATGGTTTTGTCAGTACAGAAAATTATTTCTCTTGTGCTTTGATGTTTACAAAAGTATTCGGGTAAAGGTTGTATTTCTATACATTTCTTCCTAGGTGTTCATTGTTCTATAAGCAATTTGATTAGTATTTAGGGAATTTAACCTTTTTATTATGGAGGTAGAGTGTGTTCCGTGTTTTTTATAGAATTTCTTCAAATTTTGTTCTTAGTGTATGCTAAAGTGAGGCTAATATAGAAGATGTGTGTATATTGATATATAAAATGGGAACAAAAAGATCTAATTACTACTCTTCTCAAACCCAAATACCCAAAGAAGGTGTTAACTCAACAGAGATTATGTAAAGGCAAGACTACCCGTAATCCTAATGCAAGACTACCCGAAGATGGTTCAGCTGGCCGAGACTTCAAAGTCACTGACCAAAATATTCATGTTTAAAAATACTGAATTTGTATTCTCCAAAAGTATAGAGTAACCCATCAGATTAATATAATTTTAATTAAAACTGAGCATAAAAATAACGATTAAGATACAGATATGCACACACACATATACACACACACATTTAATGTAATATTCCGAGACGGTAAGATAAGCAAAAAGTACTCCATCGAGTGAGAGATAAGTACACACACGCACACACACACCCACGCACACACACACCCACACCACACACACACACACACACACACCCACACGCACACACACGCACACCACACACACACACATGCACGCACACACACACACCACACACACGCACACACATGCGCACACCACGCACACACCACACGCCACACACACGCACTCAACCACCACACACACACAACACACGCACGCACACACACACCGCACACACACGCACGCACACACACACACATACACACACGCACACGCACACACACACAAACGCACACACACGCACGCACGCACACACACACATGCACACACACACACACGCACGCACACGCACACACACGCACACACACACACACACATTAAATGATTGATATAAAAGACTGAGTGTGTACTGCAACCTTCATTTAATGCGACGGACTTTCTATAGACGCACGCACCCTACCGACTTCATCCTGCCACGCACAGTAGCGAAATGTACATATTATAACTGTATACAGTATTATTTAGGCTGATGTAGTCTCCTCTGCACAAAGAGGTGAATTCGATTCCATTACATCATTCCCCATCCATTAGGAAGCAGTGCAGATTTAAGCCGAAACGATTGTTGCGCTAAGTAAGCTCACAATGCACTCTCGCTTCCCTATCAACCATTTAAAATATACCCAAACGTACTGCGAGTAATTCCTTACTCGCTGTAAGGAATGGATCTTTTCGGTTTGAACGGCAGTTTTTCTAGCGGTGTCATGAAATTGTCACCCATAATTATGACCCTAGCATCGATCTATTGCATTAGGGTTAGGGGTGGGAGGAAGGGTATCTTTTTCCTTCACAAATGTAAATAAACCCAATCTGTTTCTTAAACGAGGGAAATATTCATACGGCATAGAATGTTTTTTTTTTACCTCAATGGACGTAATTGATTGGTTGAAATTGCAGAAATTGAAGAAGAAAAACAACAAATATCTAACAAACTATAGAATTTTCTCAATAAAGCCAAGAGAAGAAGATGTTTTATAAAAACATTCTACCAGTATACGAAGTTTAAAATTTTTTAATTACCTAGAAATTATGTTAAAAACTGCCGTTCAAACCGAAAAGATCCTAAGGAATTACTCCTGCGATGAAGCTGCAGTACTAAGGATGACGTTTGGTAGCCGTAAGTGGTGAACGTGCTCTTGACTGCGGCCACGCTGGAGCACAGTCTTCAGTCGAACAAATCCACCCCGAAAAAAATTATTCTTTGTAAGCCTTGTACTTTGCCGAACGCAAAGTTACGGGGACGTAAACACGCCAACACCGGTTGTCAAGTGATGGTGGTGGTGGGGAAAACACCTACATACATACACACTCACACACACACACACACACACACACACACACACACACACACACACACATATATATATAGATAGATACAACTAGCTTCTTTCAGTTTCCGGCTTTGGTCGGCCCAAGGCTATAGTAGAAGACACCTGCCTAAGATGCCATGCTGTGGGATTGAAACCACAACCATGTGGTTGGGAGGTTATGCCTGCGCCTCTCTATATATATATTATATATACATACATATATATATATATATGTATGTATGTAAATATATTATACATACATACATATATATATATATATATATATATATATATATATATATAATATATATAGTCACGTATATTTGCCATTTGAATATGGCTAACCCCTAAGAGTGGATGCTACTGTAGTTTGTAGCCCCAGGAAGACACCTCCTCCAGCTGGCTATAGACACTTTCTGTGCCCTGTCAGTATTTGTGAAAAGAAGTCATCCTTCCCGTCTTCAACTTATGATACACACGGACTCGAGTTTCAAGGTATTGACCTATCATCGGCGTGTGACAATCATAGTTGTCGACGAGAATTCAGTTTCCCTCACAAATACATATACTTTTTCCAGTATCGATTGACACTGATATTGAAAAAGTGAAATCAAACAATGATACTCGAGTCCGTGTGTATCATAAGTTGAAGACGGGAAGGATGACTTCCCTTCACAAATACTGATAGGGCACAGAAAGTGTGTCTATAGCCAGCTGGATGAGGTATCTTCCTGGGGCTACAAACTACAGTAGCATCCACCCTTAGGGGTTAGCCATATTCAAATGGCAAATATACGTCACGATGTGTTGCCGCTACTGTTTATAACTCGCTCTGAGATTTATCATTATATATATATATCAGTTACGATGGTCGTCAAGATCAACAGATCTCCCAGGATGAGGCTCGTCTTTTTGACTGTGGTGTTCGGCTCAGAATTTCTGGAACTACCTTTGGCACCAGCCTATGTGAGAGTTTCTTTCGTGTTTTCTACCACAGTATAGTTTGTTCTAACAGGACATCCACGATTAAGAGGAGATCAAATATTACCTTTCGATATGTGTCTGTGTATGTGTGTCCGCGCGCATGTGCACGCGTATAGTCGTGCATCTATGTATAACATTTCTATGATAAAGAAGCATATAATGAATATGCCTGTATACTATTTAGAACAACAGTATTTAATCTGTTTTTTTTTTCTTTTTTTTAAAGACAGTACGGTGTAATTGAGGATAATCTGGCTCCTATTTCAAGCAGAATATTTGTAGATATTTAAGATAGCGCAATTTTGTGAATATGTATCATATACTGTTGGCAGAGAAAACATTGTATAAGTCTGCCAATTGACTATGAATAGACACAATAAATGTGAATAAAAGAAAAATATAATGTAAAAGACTAAATGAACTCCTGAACTGCACTTTGAGATTGTAAATTAAAACGGCTTTGCAATATATTAGGCTGGAATCATTTCTGTTATATTTACTAAACAAAACTGCCTTTCTTTTAAATTGAGATTATTAAAAACTTTGATGAGAGATCTTGTACATATGTTTATTCAGTAACATTTCCGGTGCAGAAAATTGGTTTCCTGGCATCTGAGATGAATGTTGTTTTTTCTCTCTCTTTTTACACACTTTATATTCTGACGAGGGAACTTACCGTTTCAAACGAGTGCAAGTTTTTTTCACTTTTTTTTTAACTCAACAACCTATTACTTTTATTATTATTATCATTATTGTTATTGTTAATTATTGTTGTTGTATATTATTATTATTATTATTATTATTATTATTATTATTATTATTATTATTATTATTATTATTATTATTATTATTATTATTACTATTACTACTATTATTTTTATTATTTAAATTTTTATTATCATTATATTGTTGTTATTATCATCATCATCATTATTATTATTATTATTATTATTATCATTATTATTATTATTATTATTATTATTATATTATTATTATTATTATTATTATTTTATTATTATTATTATTATTATTATTTTTAATTATTATTATTGCTGTTATTATCATATAATAATAATTATTATTATTACTATTATTACTATTATTATTATTATTATAGCTCTTTCGTTTATTGAAGCAATACTATCCAGACACCGTTAACCATTCGAAGACTGACGATGTCAATAACATGAAATCAAATATTACTAATTCATGAAATTTAACTAAAAACAATATTAGCCAATGACTAACAACATTGTTTTCCCTAAACCTTCTGTTTTCTTCCTCATCTACGTTTTTTTATGCATCGTTCATTAAATATGCTATCGCTGACTTATCTGTCTGTTTGTCTGTTTAGCTGCGTTGGATACTTTAACACTTACATAAAATTGTAAACATCCGACCGTTTTGCAGCATACATCTCAACATATACAACACGAGAGCCATTAAAGCAGGCTTTCACGAGGTCACACGAACTGATAGAAATAGTCTAACGAAATATGTCTCAAATCCTTTCGCACCAACATAGAAACGGATTTATGGAATAACACCGCTTAGGGTTCCATATTCAGTCAGAGTCAAAAGGCAGCGTAGTCACATTTCGAATACCCCTGAGCATAGGTTTACACGATCAGCGGTCCACTGGGTCTGATTAAAACATGCATCGCACACAACATATGTGTGTGTTGTGTGTGAGAGAGAGAGAGAGAGAGAGAGAGAGATGGAGGAAGAGAAGGAGAGAGAGTGTGTGTGCGTGTGTATGTGTGTATGTGTGCACGGTCGTATACGTGGGAAAAATCAAAGTGAAATGGTTATGAAAATTACAGGCAGAAAAGAACAGTTCTGCATGGAATAACTATCACTCATCCACAGGGTCCAAAACGACTGTAGATTCAGCGTATTTAGGTCTATATTCTTAATCCGATATTGTTATTCCTATGGATATCCCAGTTATTGTAAATATTACTGACGTAGTGGATATTACAAAGAAAAATCTCGTTGTATGGAGAACAATAATACACGAGACGAAAGTTATAGGCAAACAGATACGTATTATACAATTCAAAAAACAAAAGAAGTGTATTGTCTTTCAACTCAGCACAGAAATAAAGCGAGAATGTTAGTGCGACTGAAGGAATAGAAGCTTCATTGGAAGAGAAGTTGAATGATAGAGAAAGGGGTAAAATGGAACGGTAGCGAGGCGAGATCTTTTCGGTTTGACCGGCAGTTTTTAACATAATTTCTAGGTAACTAAAAAATTTTAAACTTCGTATACTGGTAGAATGTCTTTATAAAACATTTTTTTCTCTTGGCTTTATTGAGAAAATTCTATTGTTTGTAAGATATTTGTTGTTTTTTCTTCAATATCTGCAATTTCAACCAATCATTGACGTCTATTGAGGTAAAAAAAAACATTCTATGCCATATGAATATGTCCCTCGTTTAAGAAACAGATTAGGTTTATTTACATTTGTGAAGAAAAAAGATACCCTTCTCCCCACCCCTAACCCTAACTAACCCTAACCCTAAAACAGATTGAAATGCAATAGATCGATTCTAGGGTCATTATTATGGATGACAATTTCATATGACACCGCTAGAAAAAGCTGCCGTTCAAACCGAAAATATCCGTGAGGCGATCAGAAGATGGAATATGTTAATTACAGGAGTTTAAGAATATCTGAGAGGAAAGTTCAGCGAGAGAAAGTACGAGTGAAGGACGCATACGTTTTTTTGTGTGTATGAAATATTGTTTAGGGCAGAGTTGTCTAAAAAGGGGAAATCCCCAAGGAAGATGTATAAATATTTCGGTAGGTCAGAGGTTAGTTCAGAATAGGGTGCTAGTAAAAATTTAATAAAACTTGCAATAAAGTATTAATTAAAGTATAATTGAAATGTTGTGAATAAATATATATACTATATATACTATAGGCGCAGGGGTGGCTGTGTGGTAAGTAGCTTGTTTACCAACCACATGGTTCCGGGTGCAGTCCCACTGCGTGGCATCCTGGGCAAGTGTCTTCTACTATAGCCTCGGGCCGACCAAAGCCTTGTGAGTGGATTTGGTAGACGGAAACTGAAAGAAGCCCGTCGTATATATGTATATATATATATATATATGCGTGTGTGTGTTTGTGTGTCTGTGTTTGTCCCCCTAATATTGCTTGACAACCGATGCTGGTGTGTTTATGTCCCCGTTACTTAGCGGTTCGGCAAAAGAGACCGATAGAATAAGTACTGGGCTTACAAAAGAATAAGTCCCAGGGTCGATTTGCTCGACTAAAGGCGGTGCTCCAGCATGGCCGCAGTCAAATGACTGAAACAAGTAAAAGAGAGTAAAGAGTATACTATTTTACTAAAGCTGAAAAAATCTTTACAAACTGTAACTCATGTTTCATGTAATGTTTTATCAGACAGTTGTGATTATGCTCGAAAACTTTTGAAGAATATTATTGCAAGTGTCTGATGAGTAGTCACGTGAAAGGGTCACGAGTATCAGTTTATGAAGATTTTTTTCATGGCATTCGAATATTATTTTTTCCACCTTGTTTTGCACCTATGTGCTTACTTGCGACTTTTGTGTGTGTGTGTACGCGTGCAAGCGTACGTATGCGTGTGAGTGCGCGTACGTGCGTGCACACGAAGCTGTGTATAATGTGCTTGCTTGCTTATGACAGTCCATCAAAGGTGAAGACAGCGTCGATCGAGGACATTTATCTTCCCCCGGCCTCAAACACATAGTTTCACATGGCAGACAAGGCTCGGCAGACAAGGCTGTGGCAGACAAGGCTGTTACGAGACAGGCAGATCCTATGGCCCTGAGAGCACTCAATAAGGTAAACATTACAAATATCTTAATTAACATATGTGTGTCGTTTAAACGCCAGAGGCTGCGGTTTTTCTCTGGGAAGATCCCTTTAAAGGTGTAGTGTTAAAAAAGAGTCGTGTTAAAAAAACACGGCGAAATGAAACCGCATGTATTAGAAGTTAGACATTTTGGTATACGTAATTGGGGAGGCGCAATGGCCCAGTGGTTAGGGCAGCGGACTCGCGGTCGTAGGATCGCGGTTTCGATTCCCAGACCGGGCGTTGTGAGTGTTTATTGAGCGAAAACACCTAAAGCTCCACGAGGCTCCGGCAGGGGATGGTGGTGATCACTGCTGTACTCTTTCACCACAACTTTCTCTCACTCTTACTTCCTGTTTCTGTTGTACCTGTATTTCAAAGGGCCGGCCTTGTCACTCTCTGTGTCACGCTGAATATCCCCGAGAACTACGTTAAGGGTACACGTGTCTGTGGAGTGCTCAGCCACTTACACGTTAATTTCACGAGCAGGCTGTTCCGTTGATCGGATCAACCGGAACCCTCATCGTCGTAACCGACGGAGTGCTTCCTTATACGTTATTTGGAATCATGTAATCTTGAAGTGCTGATCGAAATTCAACTTGCTTTCAACGAAAGGGGCTGTGATATAACATACAGACGAACACAACGCTGTCCCTGACCATTACAATCATTCGAGATGAATTAATTATCGAGACCATGTAAACAAAACCGATTTATGTTGCCAGCCTCTTTAAAAAAAATTTTTTATGAGATTAAACCTCTAAATAATGCGACGATATTTTTAAAGAGCATAAGAGCTTATTAGTACAGCAATTAGATGTTCTGCGAGTAAATAAAATTTCGATATGCTTAGCCTAAGGCATTTAATAATAAAGAGCTTTTGTTAATTAATTAAAAAAAAATATTCAGAGCTATATCACTAGTTTGCTTGTTTAATACGAAACAGAGCAGTAGCAGCAGCAGTAACAGTAGTAGTAGTAGTAGTAGGGGGTAGTGGTAGAAGTGGTAGTAGCAGCAGCAGCAGCAGCATCTACGACTACATTACCAGACGCTTTTGTTTTGGAAGACTAATTTTGGCGAGATTTAATATTCTTTCTAAGTGGCTTATTGAATTGGTTTTTGGTGGCCGCCTCTTTGGTTTATATTATATATATATATATATATATATATATATATATATATATATATATAATATATTATCTAGCGTATAGTAGTTTCTGTATGTATATTGTATATTTAGCTCACGTGAAATCTGGAATATCTTATCCAATGTTCTTTTACGATTGTGGTATGTGATTTGAGTGATGCTCGTCAGTCATTTGTAGTGAGTCGCACAACCACATACGGTTTTCCTTGACTCATATCAATGAACTTTAATAAATTATATCTACTGTTCCTAACCTTAATACTCACTAATGTCAAACTTAAATATCTACACACTAAATCATTCTCCTCGTTCGGTGCAATCATAAACTGGCTCTATTTTTATGCGAGCATTTAACATAATTTATGTTGATAAGGCATGACAGATTTTCTCAATTTAATTATCTATCAAATCCACATTTAAGATTAGAACTTGTAATTTCCCTTTATCTCACACCAAGATTTGTAGATTTGGCAGAAAAATGCTATGCTTTACATTTTTTTGCAATTATTATTTGTCAGACACAATTTGTTTGGTTTGTAAGAATGGTTAGAACCAGACGTGGAAAGTTTTAAACCTGACACTTTTAATCATGCAAGGGCTGGAACACGAAACAGACCCAAACCTTCTTTATTGGTCAAGAAATAATTCAAGACGCTTTGATGTTTTCAAATAAATGCATGAAATTCCAGATATTTATACTGAAATGTAAATAAAGGGAAAATATAGATCGATTGTTGCTTGAGAGAAATAACAGCTAAGTAACAGCTTCATTTCATTAGACACTGCATCTCACTGAAGGCCTTCTCGAAAAGGGTTTATAAAAAAGGTTTACAAAAAAGGGTTTATAAAAAGAGTTTACAAAAAGAGTTTACAAAACGGTCGAAGCACGAAATCTAAAGAAAGGACAAGCGTTGAGACTAAAACATATCTTAATGACGAACCTGAAGTACAAAGTATATATACACCTTGCCACTAAAGAAAGGGAAAAGTGAGAGGCCCTCGCTAAAGTGGAGAACTTAATGAAACAATTAAAAGAACTACTCCGTCGTGAATGTAACTCCGTATGGAACCAGGTGCGTACAACACTTTGAAGAGAAACTAACATGGACGTTACAACTACCATACAACCACCCAACAACTAAACAGTTTGACATGACTGAATCGATTGATGGGGTCTCTATGAATGACAAACCCGTAGATGATGACCAACTAACAAGAAACGTAGAGTGTACGGAGGAGTACAACTGGACACAGATGAACTCGCTGCCTTAGAACTCCCCCCAAAGTTCGCCACATATAATAAGGTTAGCAAGATATCAATACTATCAGACATTGAGAAATGCTTCACCAAACTTAGATGGAGAACACACTTTAACTGCAACCAAAATCCTGACATTCATGACATATCTGACAATAACCATTCCATACGTTGTTTCTATGATAAACGTGACATATCATTTGACATGAAAAGGGTCTGCCCTACCAACTTACCCTTCAACAAAAGAGTATGCATGCCACCCTATGCTGACGCTGCTTTAGAAGCAAAGTTTATCCTTACTAAGTCCAAACTCCTGTCAGCTTTCTCTGATTACACCCAAAGGCATAAACAAAAACGAACAAAAAATAAGACCCATGATCTTGACACCAAAATTAATAAAGGCTTTAACAAATTAAAAAACCGTATAAAAAATAGATTGTATGCTTCCCAACTGACAAATCAGGTAGAATGTCTGTTGACAACCTATCTAATTATATTTCGAACATGCAACCACACATCAGAGACATGAGACAAACAACAACTCTCGAGTACATTGAAAACGAAAAAGTCCTTAATGCTCAGATGGAGATGTAGAGTATCATTCTCCAGTCTGAGAAACGCACAGCGAACACTTTCATGACCCCCAACAATGAAATCCCACCCCTATATGGCCTTCGAAAAGATCATAAGAGCCACATGCATCATATACTTGGGCCATCTACCCGACCTGTTTGTGGTGCCAACAATGCTAACAACCACAAAATAGCATATTTTTTCTCACAATTCCTACGACCCTTAATAGAGTTATCTGCGGATGTATGTGATAGTACTGAAGACCTCCTTAGCAGGATCCGCGAATGCAACAACACATGTGACCCCAGTGACCATATCGTAGGTAGCATGGATGTGGTATCCCTATATCCTTCCATTGATGTAGACTTTGCTGTCGAAAAATGTATAAAGATGATTAGTGAGAGTAATATGATATTTAAAAATGTGGACGTATATGAACTAGGGCTCTTCCTGGCCCTTAATAGTACCGATGAGTATCTGTCACACAACAATCTTCTTCATGCTTGTCCCACCCGTAACAAACAAAGTAGACCACCTACCATTACCCCAGCATACAAAAAGACCCACTGTGAACGCTGGCAGGGCTGGATGAAGCCAGACTACCCACCTTCAGATGCACACGACATCAGAACTACCATCGCACATGCTATCGGTGTCAGCCTTAGAACTACACTTAAAACTCATATTTTTAAGTTCAACAACAAATTGTATAAACAGACGAAAGGCGGTGCTATTGGAGTAGGGATCACCGGTGATGTTGCAAACCTCTTCATGGTATGGTGAGACAGACAGTTTGAACACTGCCTAGCGACCCATAACATCCACTTAGCTATGTACTCTCGATACGTTGACGACATTAACCTTGTCGTGAAATGTAATAATAATACAGACACAGAGATTGACTCTCTACTAAATGAAGAACAGGTGGTGACAGCTATACTACACATAGCTGACTCTATTCATAGCAGTATAAAAGTTACCGTGGACTACCCCTCTAAACACCCCAGTAATAGATTACCTGTCCTAGATACTGAGCTGTGGATGGAAAATACTATGATTAACGGAACTGTTAAACCCTGTATACTCCATTCACACTATTGTAAACCTATGGCTAATCCACTGGTAATCCGTAATGACTCAGCGATGTCGAGTACTACCAAGCTCAACATCCTGGTGGCAGACTTTGTTAGAGTAATGAGGAATGTATTTCCACTATGCCAACCACAAGAACGACAACAACACATCCAGCACTTCATATTCCGAATGCAACGCTCCGGATACACACAATATGACAGAATCAGAGTGTAGAAAGTGCGAAAACAAGATTCGAAAACTTAGCCGAGGTCAAATTTAACTTTCTTCGATGCAATCAAATTTACCTTTCAGGATTAGTATATGGAAACTTAATATGAACATAATCATTATCCAGAAGAGACTTAGATGTGGCTATTATACACTCTATTCTCTATTACCTTCATCTTCATCTCTTTTACATTAGTTTCCCTGCTCGCCACAATTCGCGATCCTTTGTCACCTCCTTTGATGGGTTCAACCTTCTTGGATCAGTCTTCGCCATTTTGCCCCTGTTCTTTCTTCGCTTCAGTCTTGCACGAGTTTCATGCACTCGTAGTGCTCACTACTTCTTATGCATCATATGTCCTCCATACCAGTGAAGTCTTCTCGCTGGCACAAAACCTGTCTTTTTCTTTCAACCAGATTTTTTCTCCGCTCACTTGAGCCATATTTTCGTGCATATTAACATTGCTCATTCAACCTTAATTCTTTCCATTCGCAAATCTCTCTTATTCGAATCCCCGTCTCCTTGTTATTCAGAATCGTACTTAGTTCACAAGACTCGTTCAATTAGTTACTCGATTAGTTGTTCGAGAAGAAAATAGTTATTCTATTTTCGGGAAGATATTTATATATGGATATAAACTGCTTATAAACTTATATAAAAAGTTTATAGTCTCTTTCAGATTCCATGTTGTAAAGGTTCCTCGCTGTAAATGCATTATCTCAGGTGAGAAACTATCATACCTGTGATTCCTTCATTTTTAGTCATTAATTCGTAGTTTATGTTAATGAGGTTTTCGATTCATGGTCCTTTCAATACTTGCTGTTTGTAGGTAGGTGTGATACATGTTAGGTGTGATAAGGCGGCGAACTGGCAGAAACGTTAGCACGCCGGGCGAAATGCTTAGCGGTATTTCGTCTGCCGCTACGTTCTGAGTTCAAATTCCGCCGAGGTCGACTTTGCTTTTCATCCTTTCGGGGTCGATGAATTAAGTACCAGTTACGCACTGGGGTCGATGTAATTGACTTAATCCGTGTGTCTGTCCTTGTTTGTCCCCTCTGTGTTTAGCCCCTTGTGGGTAGTAAAGAAATAGGTGGGATACATGTTCTGTTTCGTAAGTTTTTTTTATGACATGTCTATTCTCTATCTATAATGCGATTGGTTCATACAGTACATTGTATATGTGGCTTGAGTAGTTCTTTTTTTTCGTCTGTTGAAGCGTATTTGTTTTCTATTATTCTCTTGCGGGATCAAGTATTTTTTACTGACCAGCGTTTGTTCAATTTCTTGAAACTTTCTTTTCTCGAGTGTCTTCGCAGTTTCAGATTTAAAACTCTTATCAGGAAACTGTTACCATGCATACCCTAGACCGTTGTTTTTAAATAGATGCGCTACATGAATTATTCCTTGATTTAACATCTCGTATATCTAAAAATGAAGCATTTGTGTCATCTGTATTTCTACAAAATCTATATTGAACAGTACCTTTAACGAAATAATTACTTTCACGACCTCTATGCCTGTCTATTCTTTTGTGTTTCTTACAATTAATTCAACTCGACGCACCTGGCAAACCTTGTAAAATACTGTAAAAGGGCTTTTTCGATGTGGGCTATGTAGAATGAAACAAATGGGGTTTAGAATGAAGAATTCAAGGCCTCTTCGTCCTTTTAGATGTAGAAGTTGCTTTTACATTACATACATGGCAAATATTGTCATAGACTACGCAGTGTAAACTGTGAAACCGGTTGAATCTTTAAATATAATAATAAACAATATTTTAACTATTCTTGCTGTATTTTCAACTTCTATTTTTCCTATATATATATATGTAACGAACGTTCTGTGAATATCTTCTCTTGTACTTTTGGGGTACAAGAAAGCAATCACTTTCCGTTGCTTTAATAATCCAGAATTCTACCCGTCAGAAACAAACAAGACGCAAACGTAAATAATATATAAACTACTTTATTCTCTAATGTGGTAACAGTAACAATAAGTGGTTATCTGGTATCCCTTTGGTATAAATGTGTCAGTGCTGAACCTTATCGCTGTAAAATAAGAAAGTGTTCAAATGCAAAACGACACTGGTCAAAGATGGCGTCCGGAACAGGGAGAAGATGTGGTCTGCAACAATTTGGTTAAAGGCCTTTTGGTAAAGCTGCTGCTAGAATCAAGTTCGGACAGAGAGAAAAATATTTCACGTCCTGCTCCCTCGGTCGCTGCTGTCTCAAGTCGCTGCTTGCTGGACGCTGGTGGTCAACGTCTTACGATCCCCTTGCCTCGGCTAACTGCTACGTAGGCAAAAGGGTTCTTCTTCCGGTGGTGAAAGCACCAACCCCGCACGCGCGAAATACAAATGGACGGTGCGCGAGCGCGCGCCGTTGTATAGGATCACTACATATATATATATATATATATATATATAAACATTACTTTATATAATTAACTGTTTTGAGCAAGCATGTAATGACTTTGGCTTAGCTATCAGCCTTAAGAAGACCAACATCATGGGTCAGGCTACATCGGACATCCCAATCATACATATTGGAGACCACAGATTACAAGAGGTGGAGAAGTTTACCTATCTTGGCTCTACCGTCACCTACAACCTATCCGTTGACGCTGAGCTCAATATACGCATTGGCAAGGCAGCTGCTGCGATGGCCCAACTCTCCAAACGGGCTGGGACAACAATAAGCTGACCAAGACCACGAAAATGAAGATCTACCAGGCATGTGTACTTAGCACTCTACTGTATGGAAGTGAGACTTGGACGCTATACACACGCCAAGAGCGTCGCCTAAACATCTTTCACCTGCGCTGCCTCCGGAAAATCCTCCGCATCAAATGGCAGAATCATATCCCTAACAAAGATGTCCTCAGGCAAGCAGGAATACCAAGCATGTTTGCACTCTTCACACAAAGACGTATGAGATGGCTTGGGCATGTTAGCCGTATGAAAGATGGCAGAACCCCCAAGGACATACTCTACGGAGAGCTTGCAAGGGGTACTAGGTCTGTGGGTAGACCGTTCTTACGATACAAGGATATTTGCAAAAGGGACATGAAGGCCTGCAACATCAATATTAGCAACTGGGAAGCAGTTGCCAGCAACCGTGGAGATTGGCGACGTACCGTAAATGAGGGAATACAAAGGAGTGACAGAGAGAGAGAGGAGAAATGGAAAGACAAGAAAAGACGTCAACAAGAAACTATGGCACTACAACCAGCCAGGAACAGTCTTCGCTACATTTGCGGCACCTGCCAGAGGGAGTGTTTGTCCAGGATAGGACTACACAGCCACAGCAGGATATGTATTAGGACAGGAAATGTAAAAGCCGGACTAGATTATTTTATGCGCAACTCCATTGTCTCCCGAGACAAAAAGGATGCCAACAACTTTATATAATTAAGGTTCAGCAAAAAAAAATTTGCTTTACCACATACCGAAATTTTAGAAATAGCAGCCAAAAGATTTAGCTATTTCTTCTACTATAAGAATAATCTCCCAGACAAATTCTTACAGTAGAAGAAATAGCTAAATTTTTTGGCTGCTATTTTTAAAACTTCGGTATGTGGTAAAGCAAATTGTTTTTTGCTGAACCCTAATTATATAAAGTTATGTTTAAATTTACCGTAAATGGTCCTTTTACATACTGAACACCTACTTGGTAAAATTGTTAATTACTAATTAATTAATTAATTTTGCCCTTTATTATTATTGACTCTATATATATATATATATATAATATATATATATATAATATATATATATATATATTATATATAATATATATGCATATATATATATATTATATATATGCATACATACAAGAGAGGGGGGAGAGTGAAAAAGTGAGAGATGCAGAGAAATACATGCTTTATATCTATATTCAAACATCTTTACATATGTGTGTGTATACACATAACATACACACAACACACACACACACACACACACATATATACAACCCTCACACACTCATACATTGTATTTTATTGTATTGTATGATGCTTTTATGCTTTTATACTTTTATAAAGGCAAGAGAATGCGAAATATATGTAAGGTGAATCGAAATAAGTCAATGGGTTTGCACTTTTATCTTATATTTTGATATTTCAGTGTTAATACCCTTTCTTCAGTTAACTATTTTTTGCTTTGTAATATGTGCGTATATATGTAGCTTTTTTGCTGTGTAGTGTGCGTTTACGTGTAAATGGAGGCGGTGCTTGGCAAGTGCATGATAGCATTGCTATAAGGCAACAAAAAGAGATAAGAACAGATACGACGAGCCGGCATTCAGGCACCTCAAAAGCACAACATTATATGAAAACGTCAATAAGATCATATCTAACTAGCTCGAAGCTTTCATAAACACCTGCTAGGTGAATATTTTTAAGGATTATCGAACAAGCTTAAGCGTAACTTCATCACGAGAAATAATCAAATCCATCAATCATCGTCGAATAGAAAATGGCGTAAATCTGGGCCAAATTAAAAGAATTTAGATCTATTGTCTCCAGTATTATCGGACCTTTCTGCAAAATCTCTTGGCACGTATCTAAAATTCTCAAACCGCTATTTAAACTTTTCCATGATTTGCTGAATACTGCACCGAAGTTGTCAATAGACTTTAAACCATCCGTACTTAGAAGATAAAAGCATGTTCTCTTAGTTTAAAACATTGCATCTGTCTTTCCTGCTCCCACCACCATCAGCGATCAAATTACTGACCGAACCCATTGCCTCCTCGTATAAATCTTAACTGCTTAGGGATTACACATTCGGATATCCACGGACATTTCACTTCTATCATGCACAATACCTTCTTCCAGATCGAAGTCTCCGTTTACAAACTAATGTCTGGGTTGCTGATGAGGTCGAGTTTGTCAGGCCTCCCGGCTATCACACACTATACCATATACGTGATGGTCAGTAGGCTTCGCGAGTTAGCGCGCAGAGCACTCAATACTTGTCACTTGTGGCGATTTTTACCTCGAGTTTGTCGATGACTTTTCACCCTGGCATCCTCTTGCGAGGAGACCATCATGATACACGAAACATTTTTTAAATATTCAGGACTACGTGAAATTTATAGTGAAGCACCCAGATAACACCGATTCCTTATTTCTGCTTGATTTCGAACTAAAAAATCACAGAAAAGTGATCCATCCACACTAACTTTTACAGAAAAGCGACAGATAAATATTTGTACATTACTATTCATTCCAGTGCATCAAATCCAAGAGTGTTCACATAAAAAACGAGATCCATACATTATACTGTAAATGCAACGAGTCTAGAGACAAAAAGACTAACTAACTTCTTGTGATTCCGAAGAATCCTTATGAGAAACCAGCTAATGCAAACCGCCAGACTGTCCGTGGGCGGGATGAATATACGGCTTCCACATTCTGGATCCTCCACGGCGGTTCCTAACTGCAGCATACAACGAGGTGATATACATATTGACTATTATAACAACGCCATCTTGTGCATGCCAGGTTCCACATTTCATATATACACACTAAAGGGTAAAAAAGCTCGCTCAATACACACCTGTCTCCAATTACTTCTTTCTGAGGAGTAAATGTCCGAATATAAGATAAAAGTATAAACCATTATTTATACTGATGATATCTACAAAATAGGTGAAACTAGTCCTATTCTAGTGATTCTAGAGAGGTCATGGTGCGGTTATTTCCCCTGTCAATGTATATATATATATATATATATATAGATATATATATATATATATATATATATATATATATATATATTGCGCTCTTCTTATAGCACTAAAAGTTTTTAACTCTTACTTCTAGCCATGTAGGTGCATTGGACACCCTTAGTCACATGTAGTGACGCTAAAATCTTCCTTTATGGTATTATATTGCGCCTAGCTGTTTATATACTCCTCCTCCCCTCCTCTCCTCTTCCCCCCTCTCCCCCCCTCTTCTCCCCTCCCCTTCTCCCCCTCTTCTCCCCCTCCCCCTCTTCTCCTCACTACACCACACGACTTAACACATCACATCATATATGATGTGCCATACTAATACATACACCAACTAATACATACTAATACGTACTAATACATACTAATACATACACCAACCCTATACATACACACGTCCAGACCCCTCATACGCACTTATACTCTCTCATACACACACACACTTATACATACTAATACGTACTAATACATACTAATACATACACCAACCCCATACATACGCCTGTCCAGACCTATCCTAGGGTCATTCAACCCTATTATCAACCCTATTATCTCCCCTTATTTCGCTCTCGCGTCTCATGTTTGATCTTTGACCTCTGGCCGAAATCAGATCGCCATGTTGATTCGTTAGTTACTGCACGCATTTTTTTTCTCTCCTTCTTTCTGTGTTTTTTTTCTCTCTGTGTATCTTTCTGTTGAAGAGCGTAGGCTCGAAACGTTAAAGACTTGTTTTATTTATATTCCCAGAGCGCCATACTAATACAATTGTTTGTTTGTTTTCCACCTGCCTTCGTCTTTTGTCTATTTTCATAAAGCTTCCCGTTATATATATATAAGTGCCAATACACGAAACACTTGAACCTTGAGTCACGCCGTTACTCCTCAATATTAATAAAAATATACATATACTCATATTTTAAATTCTATTTTTCCTGATTGCACCAACATGTGTGTGCGTGTGTGTGTGTGTGTGTGTGTGTGTGTGTGTGTGGTGTGTGTGTGTGTGTGTAATTCAATCAGAGGTTATGTTAACCTCATGATGTGATAGTGACATCCAAGGAAATACAGGTTTAATACCTAATATTTTGCGGGGAATTGATTTCCTTAAAATAATAGGCTTGTATATAAACTGTAGTTTATATTCATGAAAGGAAAAAGAAGAAACTGGAGATTTTGAAGCTAATAGGAATTTATTATCTACAATAAATTGATCTTTATCCCTTACAGCTGTTTCAATTATACACAGGGAAATTAATTAAATTTCAAATTTATATTTCTGATTTTCACGTTTCATCATTTACAATTTTTACAATTTTACAATATTATTGAAATAAAGTAGTATTTTCATGCGTTACCCAATCATCAGATTTATTGAGTGACAGTTGTGTTCCACAATTGACAAACGTAGCGAAATTGTTAGATTTGTCCTGCAAGTATCTTCCGATGGGCTCCAGCAGGCTGACTCTAACGAAATGTCTTTTGACTTAGATGTTACGATCTGATGAATGGGCCACTTTAGTTAGCATTTATCCTGCTTTTTTTCAACAAGATATTTTAGTCAGCTGGTGTGCGGCCTGGACATTATAGTTTCGTGGGCACATCAACGATTCATAACTTTGACCGCATCTAAAGGAATAATTGTTTGGCTATTTTTGACTATTTTCATTGAATTCTATTGTTACATTTATGAATCTGTGTTGCAAAATTCCTGATGTGAAACTGTATACATTATTTACATTTGACAGATATTTGTCCTCAACTTCTTTGTTGTTAACACAACGTTTCGGCTGATATACCCTCCAGCCTTCATCAGGTGTCATGGGAAAATTTCGAACTTGGGTCCTCATTCCTAAGTTATTTTTCGATGTTGTTGTTGTTGTTATTATTATCATTATTATTATTATTGAGTGAGAGAGCAGTGCATGCCATCAAAGTGACACTGGGATAAAATATACAAAGCCCAGTATACCCATCATGACTACCCGTCTGATAAGGGTACACCAGGTACATGCATCACAAACATATGTGCGCGACATGGTAATCTCATATCAAGATAAACAACGCATGACCTTGCAGGTCCTTGAATAAAGATTGTTTAAGGATGTTGAACGAAACACCCATGTTTCCAAAGAATTTCATTCAACACACGCCTATGATGCTTCCCCACTACTTCTGCTCGTGATCAGAGATGCACGTAACGCCAGCCACTAAGGGACATGCTCAACTGGTTAAGGTTAAACAACTGACAAGCAAATCTGTGGTATTGAGTAGAATATTTGCTGTAGCCCATTATTATTATTATTATTATTATTATTATTATTATTATTGAGGTACTGCCTGGGATCGAACTCGGAATCTTGGGGTTCGTAGCCCTCGTTCTTAACTACTACGCCATATGTCCACGGACTCATGGCAGGGACCTGAACAATAATAATAATGATAATAATAATAATAATAATAATAATAATAATAATAATAATAATAATAATAATAATAATAACAACAATAATAAAAAATAACAACAACAACAACAACAACAACGAAAAATACGTTAGGAATGAGAACCCAGGTTCGAAATTTCCCCAAGACACCTGATGAAGGCTTGAGGGTATATCAGCCGAAACGTTGTGTTAACAACAAACAAGATGAGGACAAATATCTGTCAAATGTAAATAATGTAAATAATGTACACAATTCCTCATCTCTTAAATATAGAGCTCTAAAACTATGTGTTGAAACAGATATTGTTGTATTTCGGGATGGTCATTCTTTTTTTTTTTTGCCAAATAAACACACACACACACACACACACACACACACACACACACACACACACACACACACACACACACACACACACACACACACTATATATATATATATATATTTGTTCTTCTCTCATTTATTATTGTTCTTATTTTAACTCATGTCCATTGTCCTGAAATCTTTCATCACACACCAGTGTAGACGTTGAAGTGCAGACATCTCTGATTCGTTAATACTTTGGCTAACATTAGTATTGAGTCTAAGGGGAAATTTAGACAGAATATCAATGTATTGGCCGAGATAGTTATTTCTTCCTTTTGGCGGGGTGAATTTTAATTTATTCCATACTAAGAATACATCAATCTCACTACTTTTATTAGTAAAAGATGCAACAAATAATTTCCGACAAAATTTTTGGATAACCCCCTACAATTCTTGGTGGTTGACTGTTGGTAAAGGCATGAATTTCAGTCCTTTCCCCAAAAGTTGGAGTTAATCATTGTCTAAATCTCTTTTAGAGAAATTAATTATTTTTGAAGGGTCTATACGTTCAGCTGTTTTGTATATGTTGCCACTTGGTTTTTTTCTTTCTCCGCTGTTTGTTATTCTGACATTAAAAAATGGATTTTTCTCTCTTTATGATTTCTATTAATGTTGATGTTTGCTTGATGAACTTTGGGTTTCGGCCCTGTATGTATTTCGTTATGCTTTCGTTATGTTTTCTGTCCTGTTTCGTATATTGTTTTTCATTTTATTGTTGGTACTATTTTTAACAATCTGGGGAAATAATCTAGGTTCCCTTCGGGATCTACACTGTTTTTATTTAGCCCAGTTCCTTACAAGTAATCTTTGTGGAGATCTTGAGAATGATCTCCTTCTAGTTTTACTACACCTAATGGTTTGATGCCTGTTTTGTTTATGTTTTTTATGCATGCTATGTGCATTAGGGTGTTCTTGTAATAATAATGAAGAGTTCTTACCGTAGTTAATCTTCGATTCACAGCGAAACGAGTGCGTTTGTTGCCACGTGCTCTGGCGTATGTTGCATTGACGAGGTTGTTCCCTTTTAATTCTAGTTCTCGGTGTTGTAGAGTCTTTACCGTAATTTGCAGCATATCGAGAAATGATTGTTTCCGCTGCCCTAACTGTCTAGATCTGTTTTCTTCTTTTGAGATATCCCTGATCCATAGCTCTCGCATCTTTTACGCCATATTGCCAGTCGTCAGCTTTGATATTTCATCGGCAATTTGATCATCAATAACACCGTCTTTCTCTCTTATAATGGAATTATCTACATAGGGTAATGGAGATGTCGGTCCTGAATTTTTTCATGGTGAGCTCCCATCGAAGTTTTGTTTCCTTCTCCGGTTCACCTACAACTTCCTTAATCAGGTACTTACTAGGGTGTATGAGTGCAGCTAGTGAAATCCATTTAGAGTGAATTTCAGCATATTTTTCACATTTAAATGACGATGATATTTTTTCTATTTAGCCTTTTCACTCTTCTCTCTTCTTCTGTACACCACTCTCCTCTATTCTCTTTCTTTCTCTCTACAATCTCTTCTAGTTTCTTCAGAATTTCTTCCTATCTGCCAACTTTCTCCTTTTACTTTGCTTCCATCTCTAAATCGGTCTTTCGCCTTGCCCCGTCACAACCTGATTTATCTCCCCCTTCCCTTTTCGGTACCACGTGATCATCCCATTTCTTCTTTCAGCTTCCCTTTTTGCTTGACTGCTGACCTCTTCAGTCATGTCTCTCTCGGCCCCTCGATTTCTATTTTTCCCCGCCTTTCGTTCTATCTTTCCAGCGTTCTACATTTTTTCAAGATTTGTAGTGCATCATGTCCCATTAGCGTCACTCATTATACACGTCTTGTCGTAATGCTGTTTCATAGCTGAAAGGCCTTTATCTTGTACTAGCAGTATCGCCCGGCGTTGCTCGGGTTTGTAAGGGAAATAACTATAAAGCATTTTTAGAGAGTTATAGCCAAAAAGTAGCAAAAAATGCATTAAAAATGGAAAAAAAATTATGGTAAATTTTTTTAAATCGTTGACTCATCGTAGACATTTTTAGAGAGTTAC
>NW_021832196.1:0-5000 GCF_006345805.1 Octopus sinensis
CTTGCTCAGTGGGATACGATCGAACCCAGAGTTATGTATTTGCGATACGAACTTCTAAATCACATAGTCATGTCTCCTACTCTAAAACTCTAAAAATACATGCGTATATATACATACATACATACATATATATATATATATATATATATATATATATATATATATATATATATATATATATATATATATATATATATAAAAAATGGCCCGCCGTCTTATCCGACGACGAGAGCTGCAATTGAGCCAACGGAAAAGCCTGCTCGTGAAATTAACGTGCAAGTGACTGAGCACTCCACAGTCGCGTGTACTCTTAACATTGTTCTTAGGACGACTCAGCGTAACAAAGAGAGTGACAAGGCTGGACCTTTGAAATACAGGTACTACTCATTTTTGCCAGATGAGTGAACTGGAGCAACGTAAAATAGAGTGTCTTGCTCAAGGACACGATGCGTGGCTTGGAATTGAACTCACGACCTTACGATCGAGAGCCAAATGCCCTAACCACGAAGCCACGCGCCTACACAGACATATAGGTTATCATCATCATCGTTTAACGTCCGCTTTCTATACTGGTATGGGATGGACGGTTTGATATGGAGCCGGCCAGACTCCAACTGTTGTGGCATGGTTTTTACAGCTGGATGCCTTTCCTAATGCCAACCACTTAACAGTGTGCTGAGTACCTTTTCCGTACCACCGGCACGGGTGTTTTTTATGCGGCTCCGGCACCTGAAAGGACTGGCTTGTATGTGTGGAAGGCAACGATTTTACTTAGCTCGATGCGTTTTATCAAGTACAACAACATATCGTCATATCTCTCGGTCCTTTCTCATTTCTTCAGTGAGGCCCAGCGTTCGAAGATCCTTTGTCACCAGTTCGTTCTATGCCTTTTGGGGTGTGTATATATATATATATATATATATATATATATATATATGGGCGCAATGGCTCAGTGGTTAGAAGGTCGGAGGATCGCGGTTTCGATTCCCAGACCGGGTGTTGTGTGTGTTTATTGAGCGAAAACACCTAAAGCTCCACGAGGCTCCGGCAGAGGGTGGTGGCGACCCCTGTTGTACTCTTTCGCCCCAACTTTCTCTCTCTCTCTCTCTTCCTGTTTCTTGAGTAACGCTGCGATGGACTGGCGTCCCGTCCAGCTGGGGGGAACACATACGCCATAGAAACCGGGAAACTGGGCACATGTGCCTGGTTAGGCTTGAAAAGGGTGCATAAATTATATATATATATATATATATATATATATATATATATGGCCTTCAACTTAAGTAGGAAAACACTACTACCACTGCCACCACTACCACTACTACTAGTAATGCTGTTGCAAAGCGGAATGGCGGGATCGAGAGAGCATCGAACAAAATAGCTTGCGATATTTATTTACTTGACTGTGACGTTTACGATCTGCGTTCAAAAATCTCGACCGAGGTCATCTTTACCTTTCATCCTCTTGGGGGTCAATAAATAAAGTACCAGTCAAGTATTAGGATGGATATAATCGACTAATCCTTCTGTTAATATTTCTTGACTAGTGCATGTTGTATCAAGTGGAAGTAGTTGTAGGTGTAGCTGTTGTTATCACGGTGATGATGTTTAACCTCGGTTAGGCCAAATCAATCAGATCTATGATCAAATACGTTTCAGTCATAACCTTCCCATCTGGACTTTTGCCCCTACACTGGACAACTACAACATTCTAGGTACTTTAAAGAGAATCTGGCTGCTGTTTCTTACACGCACTTAATTGGCTCACAATCATCTTCATAATCATTATAATTATCAACATCGTCATCATGATCATCACAATTATCATCGTCAGCAGCAGCAACAGCAGCAGTAGTGGAAGGAGCAACTGCAGCAGCAGCAGTAGCAGCAGCAGCAGCAGTAGTAGTAGTAGTAGTAGTAGTAGTAGTAGTAGTAGTAATCTGTTAATTACCACTGTTCAGAGACAAACCAGCTGGTAAGGTGGGTGTGTCCACTTTCATTTAGTAAATCGCCTTGATTGAATTGCTTCGTCTTTAGGCTAATGTTAATGAGAATGATGGTGCTGGTGGTAATGCTGGTGATGGTTGTAATTATGATGGGTGTAATGGTGATGGTAGTAGTTGTAAGGAGAGTAGTGGTGATGGTAAATAGGAAGAGTGTAGCGGTTAGAATAATGATGATGATGACGGAGATGACGATTTTGTTGAAGATGATGTGCTGATAGTAATCATGATCATAATGATGATGACGACAACGACATGATGATACTGTTTGTGGTGTTAGTAGTGGTAGTATGATAGTGGTTGGTGGTGATGGTGGTAGCGATGGTGATATTGATTGTGTTGGTCATGATGATGATGATGGCTGAAGTTTGGAGATGGCGTTGACCGTGATGATGATGATGATGATGATGATGATGATAGTTGTTATGATTATTATAACAGTGATGGCGGCCATTTTAGAATTATAATCTCATACGAAACAACATCACTGCGCGGGGCGACTTGATGAGAAAGTCCCTCAGAAAAGGAATGAACGTTGCAACATCTTCTTAACCTTCTCCTACATACACTAAACATCACACTCAGATCTTAGACTATGAATTTTATCTCCTTCATCTTTTCCTTGTGATCGATAAAAATACCGGTAATTTTCTGGGTCAAATACTCCATCCCCCATCATCATCATCTTCGAGCAAACAAAAGAGGGATACACGTGGCTGCTTGACCTGCTAGTAATGACAGCCAAAACCTCAAACAAATCACAAGGCTAGTCGCATGGCATGGTTCATTGTCAGGCGGACCGAACTACTAAATACAGTCAAGGTAATCTTAATAAACGTTATTTCCTCTTGAAGTTTAGGTGGGCCGTTCAGAAACTTCCGCGGGCCGCAGTTTACCGTTGACTGGTCTAAAACAATGTAAGATACATCGGATAATGTAACCATAGTCAAGGGGGTCGTGACTGGAATTGACTACTGTGATCCTTGATCTGCTGGAAATAGTAGCCAAAAATAAACACGCTCATTATTAGATTAGTGCTTCTAACGATAGGGCTATTTATTATTATTATTATTATTATTTTATTATTATTATTATTATTTCATGACACACTAATTATGAAAACACTGGAGCACTTAGTAGGGACATTTTACATAAGTTATGTTTTAAAGTTTGAAATTTAGGGAAGTAATAGGAAGAGTAACTATTGCTTACCTTATCTTATTATTATGACTCTTGTGTTTCAAATCACTCGAGCTAAGTAAGGATCTGTTAACGACTTAAAATCTGCGGCACTGTTGGATACCACTTGCGAGGCACTTGGTTATTCTTTGTGACGTACCTAGATATCCCTTGTTAACACACCTGGCCCCTTGCATCATACTGATTGAGAGCTGCTCCAATTGATAAGATGAGTGCTGGCTACATTATTTAGAATATTACACAGAACGGTCATAGATGGAACACTTTGATCATAAATTTTGTTGGATTAGAGATGACTTGGGGTTAAAGAGTTACAATTGTAATAAATGTTCGACATGCTAGAAACAGCAGCCAAATCTCTCTCAAAGCACATGCAATCATCTTTTATAACTAAAAGACACATTAGGTAATATAGTCATAGAGTGATGGGATGACTATAGCTGTAATGCCTCCGAGCTCAACTTCAGATCAACCCTGCTCGAAGAAGGTTGTTATGGGTTTAAAGAACAACAACCATGACTGCGACATAATTATTACTGTTTATGTAAACACCGGGCTGAAATTTAGAGGTACCATCTATGTTTATAAGTTCAAATCTGGATACGGTACACTTTACCTTTCATCATCCTGGGATCGTTACAGTTCTAAACATGTAATAAGGGACAATTTCATTAAATGAAGCTCCTTCCGAACAATGTTACTTTGCTGTGCCAGTTCAAAAGACAATACTTCGTCCATGTCTTCTCGGATAGTCAAAATCAGCAAACAATCGGATAAAAATGTCCTGTAGTACTTAGTCCTGTAGTATTCCCAGAGTCTATCAAGATGAATTCAACCTTTCGTTATTTCGAAGTGTGGTGGCGCTAGACAAAGTTGTATGTATGTATGTTATGTATGTATGTTATGTATGTATGTTATGTATGCTCGCATGTATGCACAGGCACACACACACACTCACTCACAACATCTATATATTTCTGGTGCCCATAATAAAGTAGTTCTCATATTCAAGGGTTGATCTTATCCACTACTCCCACTGCTACTACTCAAAAGGATTAATGTTGGTGATGGAGAAAAGTGTAAATAACTGGACTTAAAATGTCTTGTTACGTAGTTGAATGGTGTTGTTATTGTATATTTTGTTGTTGTAATGATAGTATAATTATTACTGCTGTTGTTATTAGTTATTTTACTACTGTTGTAGTAGTTGTTATTGTTTAACTCCACATCAACTCTGACCTAGCAGAACCGCGCTCAAGGGTTTTAACGGAGACCATCCCGTTTTTTTAGAGACAATTAGCACTACATTATGTATTGTACCGTTTCCTTTTTATATAAGATAGTACAATGGGATTTGAGGGAGATTTAACCGCTCTATTTTCAAGCACGGCGAGCAACAGTGTTGAGGCTCTCTCATTGAATAATCAAACCTAAACAGTTATATCGGTGGGTGTGAGGTAGATAAATGAAAAAGCACCTGGAACATATTCAAATCAATATATGTGCTTATCTATTACGAAATAGCTCTTATATCTTGGATAAAAGAAGGAAGGAAATATCAAAAAATGAAAAGAATAATAATGTGGAGTATTTTCATGATCCGGTTTCATTTCACACTACAAATGTATATCGTTTATTATTGTTAATGGCTCTTGGTTGGGCGGGGTAAGGTAATGAAGCATTACAGTCGTCCATTTTCTTCAACGTTAACAAATATATAAAACTTTGTTGCCTAAACCAGAACTGACAATTAAGAAAACATTAATAATGTACTGGAGTAATATGGGGTTGTATGGT
>NW_021832196.1:15000-22500 GCF_006345805.1 Octopus sinensis
TATGTGTGTGCGTGCGTGCATGCTTGTATGGACGTGTGTATAAATCTCTTCATATACACGCATACACACACAATTATTCATATTAACATAAACACAAAATATCAGCTGATGGCATTCACGTAGTTTATTGGTGAGTTATTTATTGTTAAGCCCGTATTCTACTCTGAGCTAACTTTTTCATAGTCATATCATTTCTAAGACCATATTATATACAAAACTGTAGAGTGTAATTTGACTGTGACTTGACTGCTATTTGTAGCACATTAACTGACCACGTAACAGATATCTCTTTATCTCATCTCTTTATCTCATTGTCTTATACAGCTAAATGATGGAGTGTTCTTGTTTAGCTCCTGGTCCACTTCTAATCCAACAACCGTTTATCAAAAATCGTTCCAGCTGTGACTATCCTGCCTTTCTTAATATACTGTATAAGCAGAACTATATTGTTCAATGTATCCTCCTATACGGTAGAATGCGAACTGAGGGGGATTTTGCTGATATTTCAAACAAGTCGATTTCGATGTGGAGGTTGCCTCTTCAAAGTGCCGGACTGGCTATTGTTAGACAAATTATTGATTAGAGTCTGACTGAAGTCTAACTTTATATTCTGTTATGATTGATTGTACAACAGAGCTTATTGTTGTTTAGATCCAGTTCAGATCTGATCCAGGAAACAAATTATTAAAAGCGCTCTTCCCATCCCATACATTCTTCCTTTTTATGGAGAGATGTTACTGCTGTTTTTAGTAGGTCAATCAACCACATAAACTCCTTTCTCGTTGATATTACCAATCAGAGCTGTGTAATTATTTCTTAATGATATCTAGTGCTATAATAGTGAGGCGGAAACAGTTTTATGATAGTATGTTGTTAGTGTTACTGGTTGTAACACTGACGTATTTCAACATTGTACACTGGTATAATGGTATATTGATAGTATGCTGACTTTGTAACCAACAGTAACACACATCGTCTACTTTATATATTTATCTACAATATTCAATGGTATAGTGATACGACAAAAAGCGCTATGATGGTATGTTGATATGTCATCACATCTGGTAGTGCTATTGGACTTGACCGGATACAAAAAGCCATGTCGCGGATTGACAAAGAACTCGCTTTCCAATATACTCCAAAAAGTCACAATAGTTTCTGCTCCTCGTAAATAACTACTTGTGTACAATTTCTACCCAAGTCCATCCTACACATCTGTATCCTTAGCCTTGTCACTCATTCTGTATGTTACCCAATCCTTCTCCCCAGAACGCGCCCACACGATCCTCAAGAGTTCCTTTGGTGCTTACATTTCCAGATATTGAGTTTTTTCTTTTTTTTTTTTTAGTTTTTGTCTGATCAAACTGAACATGAATCACTTTTGTCTAACCAATCATAGAGAAATCCCAATATCAAGGGTACAGACCCTTTTCCATGACTAACACCATTAAGGAAATAGTAACAAAGCTGTATAGGGTTTCTCTTCAATAGAAAGTGGTATGATGTATATAGCAGCAGTTGATACTATTTGCAACAAACAACAGTACCTTTTTCGCTACCATTCACTGCAACATACTGCCTGAGCAGACACATGGACAAAGCAGTTCTACCATGCCTATCCCCCCCTTTTTTTTGTTTTGATCGAAGACTTAAAGTTAGATTTTTTTTTTTTACAATAGTAATATGTGGTCTGAGAGAGATATTGCTGTTATTTCTAGAAAGTCAAGCTATCCAAATAGACATGTTCGATAATGTACAATGGTGTAAAACGCTTGAACACTTGTTGTCCTTAAACTACTTTGTTGAAATACCATTTGAGGATTGCCTTTTGGCAAGATATCTAAAGTGATGGAAAAACAGCCAACTTTAACTAGCATATACTTAAATAACTTCTGTACTTCACGAGTTGAATTTCCTTTACTTTGTTCTTCATTTACAACTTACAAATACAATGAGTATGTTTGTGTGTGTTTGTATGTTTTCAGATAAACAGATAATTAGAGAGAGAGAGAGAGATGTACGTACGTATGCATATATATGTGTGTGTGTGTATGATATATGTATGTGCGTATGTATCTCCGTCTCTCTCTCTCTCTCTCTCTCTCTCTCTCTCTCTCTCTCTCTCTCTCTTTGTGTATATATATATATATATATGACAGACAGACAGATAGATATAGATAGATAGATAGATAGATAGATAGATAGATAGATAGATAGATAGATAGATAGATAGATAATATAACTTGCATGTAGTTTAGCATATTATGTATATGTATACTATATCAGTTAAAACGTTTGCTTCGTATTCGATGGATCCTAGGTTCGATCGTACTATGTGCAGATTAGGTAAATGGCTTGTATTATGGCCTCGTGTCAAACCAGGTTTGCGAAAGAAATAAGATAAATAGAAACTATGCAGAAGCTTGTAGGATGCACTTGACCAGTGTGACTTGCTTTGTCACATATTCTACTTGAGAATTAAATTGAAGCAGAATACTCCGTCATGTACACTGAAGAACAAGATGAATTAAAACAGCAAAGGACAAACATTATATCACACTGAATCTGCACGTGGATCGCTTTAAGGATAGAAATACTTGTGAAGTACTCAATAACTCTATAACAAACGATGAACTGTAATTAAAAGGGTCAGTCAGCCGTGTCATACTCTATCACAGTGGTTCTCTCAAAGGGTTACATTAAAGGTACCTGTGTTTGTGGGATACTCAGACACTTACACGATAATTCAGGGATAAGGAAGTGCAATTGTACCACGAAATTCATCATCGAAACCTACGGAGATTGATTTAACTTTACTTTTTACGTCTGTATAGTGTATTTCTATAGATCCAGATTAAACCCATGTTAGCTTTGGCGTAGCACACCTTTGACCAAAGGAATTCAAAGTTGGTTCCAGACACAATGTGTCTAGGATTACATTACTCAGTATATCTTTCCTGTAATACAATAGGATATAACTTAAATGATATTCGGCTGTTATTTCCAGCAGGTCGACTGACTATGTGAATGCTTACTCTTGGGCAAGTGTTATGCTATATATGTTGCTGTTATTGTTTAGTCTACAGTCAGTTGTAATAGAACAGACCTCTTCTGATCAAAGGCATTCCAGCTTTAACTATCATGATGTTCATTTCAATGGATAGTGAACACCAGAATACAGCATCCAGTGTGTTTTTTAAGACGGTAGAGTGGAATTTGAAGGATATTTGTTTGTCATTTCTAGGACATCGAGCGAATTAGTGGTTTTCCCTTTGGCTAACTAAATATTATAGATTGCTACCAATGACATCATCAGTCATCATCGTCACCATCATCACCATCATCATCCCCATCAAATTCCCTTAACTAATGCAGCTAGTCATTGTGGTGCCTCTCTAGGGGTGCTTTTGCAGTCAGCCCACCCCCACTGGTCTCTCTTCTTTTCATGCGTAACGGGGTCGCCGTATTGTAACCTGCCTTTTCGCCCTCTCTCAATTGTGTCCCGAAGGAAGGTTTTGGACAAGACGTTGCGACGGGATGTGTGACCGCACTACCCAATGTGCTCCGCTCGAGGCCAAGAAATTTCATTCTCAACAAGATCACGTTCCACAATGAATTACAGTTTACCTAGCTCTAACCAGGCTCTACACTGAAACATAATCTACCTAGCTTTAAATAGGAACACAGTGGTGTATCTTCCCTAGTTGTAAATAGGTATTGCAGTGAAGTACAGTTTTACCTAGCTTTAATTAGGTATCAGATGGAAGTACAGTTCACCTATTTGTAGACACATGTCACTGAAGTATAGACCATCAAGCTGTAAGTAGGTATCACAATGTTGTACAGTCTATCTAGTTGCATGTTGGTTCTGCACCTGTTAAGTTGTAAGTTGGTGCCGCAATGAGATACAATTCACCTAGCTGTAAGTATCACAGTGAGGCACAGTCCACTTAGATGAATTGGTCCCACAGATGAGTTGGTGTCACAATGAAGTGCAGCACATCTAGCTGTAATTAACTCCCATATAATTTCCCACAGTTCATTTAACTGAAAGTACCACTATGGAGTATAGTCCAAATTGTAAACTACTTGTAGGTACTATAATGAGGTACAGTTTATTTACCGTTAAGTACAATCCATCTGCGAAACTGTAAGTAGTTACTTTATCAATCCAAGAAGGATGAAAAGCATCATTGACGTCAAGTTTTGAGCTCAGGGACAAAACTAAATAATGAAAGACATTTTATCCAGCACTCTACCGATTCTGTCATCCAGCATTTTAACACTAACATTTATTCCTTTATTTGCCACAAGGGTGGCAGTTGATGATACATTACAAGAACAAATTACAATGAAGAAAAAACATTACAGGTTCATCAGAATTGATTATGAGAAAATAGGCGTTAGATAACAGTATAAAAGATAACCAAATGAAAAAAAAATCCCAGTAAAGGAGTCTCCACAGATCCTGGATTATCATCGTTACTACCAAGAGTAACTGCCCTCGCCCAATGGTGTTTTCCAAACTAGAACCACATACTAAGAATAAACCCGTTCATTTAGTCCATGCTCATCCTTCTCTCTCACCTTCATACAAATTTACTGGAGGACAGCAACAGACAGAAGAATATTGCTTGCCCTACTCGACGAATAATAATGACGATGATTGTCTAAGATTAGCTCAAGACGACACAATTTCGGTTAGAGGTACAGTCGATCAGGTCAACGCAGTACTTAGTAAGTACTGTATTTTATCGACTCCAAAGGATCTAAGTGAATAAGAGAGCCATAAGGAAATGCAGTAAAGCATTTTGTCTATTACTACAAAGATCCTACTAATCCCTATTACTTATAATAGTAATTGGTATAAAAGATGGGCTACAGCAAATATTCTGCTCAATACCTCACAAATGCTTGTCAGTTATTTGACCTTAATCAGTTGAGCATATCCCTTAGTGGCTAGCAATATGTGCATCTCTCATCACGAGCAGAAGTAGTGGGGAGAGGGCATCATAGGCATGTGTTGAGAGGAATTCTTTGGATTTTGGATAATTCACATCTGGAAACATGGGTGTTTTGTCCAACACCCTTAAACAACCCTTATTCAGGGACCTTTGTTAATCTTGATATGAGATCACCATGTCGCGCACATATGGTCGTGATGATTGTGCCTGATGTACCATATCAGACGGGTAGTCATGATGGGTATACTAGGCTTCGAATATTTTACCCCTGTGTCACTTTGATGGTACGCACTGCTCCCTCACTCAATACTACTGCTGCTGCTACTACTACTACTACTACTACTACTACTAATAATAATAATAATAATAATAATAATAAAATGGCGGAATCAGAGACTAGCAAAATCCTCTGGGATTTCCCAATCCAAACAGATCAGGTGCTAGAGCATAACAGACCGGACCTAATGGTGGTGGATAAGATGTACCACATATGCTTATAGTTGATGTTTCACGCCCTTTTGACCAACGAATAGTCAAGAAGGTGAAAAAATAGATAAAAACAACCCACTTAAGTAAGAAATAGCCCGGCTATGGAAAATGAAGAAAGTGAAGATACAGCCAATTATTGTTGAGTCCTGAAGGCATCAAGGGGAATATAAAGTGGAAACTGCAACAGAGTGTCCAGTAGAACTGTTACTAAAGGTTTGCCTCCTTCGCACGACCAGCATAATCAAGAAAGTATTAGCTGAAAAGAAAGGATAGTATGGTACCGTAGGCTGCAGGTAACAAGCCCACTACGCATGCAAGACTTCAGGGGCACCAACAAAGCCAGTGATAAAAAGAAATAATAATAATAATAATAATAATAATAGTTTCAAATTTTGGCACAAGGCCAACACTTTCGGGGAAGCGAGTAAGTCGATTACATTAACCTCAATGTTCAACTTATTTTATCGACTTCGAAAAAGATGAAAGGCAGAATTCGAACTCAGAATATAAAGACGGACGAAATGCCGCTAAGCATTTTGCCCGGCATTCTAATGATTCTGCCAGCTTGTTGCCTTAACAACAACAACAACAACAACAATAATAATAATTAATAATCGTTTCTGGCATAAGACCAGAAATTCATGGGAAGTGTTAACCGATTACATCGACCCTAGTACTTGACTAGCACTTTATTTTATCGACCTCGGTAAGATTAAAAGTCATAAGTCATCACCGGCAAGTTTAAAGAGACAAAATTATACTAATGAATGCATTTATATAGCTGAGCGCTGTTGTTTTATGCTGGCTAACACATCATAAGCAATTGATAGCCTCTTGGACTACAAACTGAATTCATGAAGGTCAACAAATAGTATGTATAAGATAATGCACTTTAGCATGTGACTCAAGACGTGATCCACCTAGTTGTAAGTAGGTACCACAATTCATTGCTGTAACCTGTAGCTAGGTCTTTAACACTTAATGGTGCAGCCTACTTAGATATAAATGCATATCATATGGTGCATAGACCACCAAGTTGTAAATATGCTCCATTTGGAAGTAGAGACTATCTATTTGCAAATAGGTACCGTATAGAGATACAAACCGTGCAAATAAGCATAATATGGAGACAAAGACTATCTGGATATAAAAAGGTATTATAAAGAAGTACAGACCATTAGAATACGAACAAGTAACATATAGAGATACAGGCCATGAACTATAAATTGGCACCAGTTGGAGAGACAAATCAATCTAGCCGTTAATAAGTACAATGTAGATGTAGAGTTCATCTGGCTGTAAATAGACACCATGCAAATGTACATTCAAGTCTGCTCAACTGAAAACGAGTTCCAGCGGCAGCTAAAGGTTAATATTGCGATTGACTGGTCTCCTGTTCAGGAAGGCATTTTGTAATCTCAGTCGCTGAAAACCAGGAAAGGCTCCGAGTTAACAGGACTATATATATCACTTGATTGGCTGAAAGATGTGTATTCAGTTTTCTTGACATTTGTATGCAATCCAAATTTAGCAACTGCAAGCATATTACTGGGCCACTGATATTCATATACTGTATATGTATAACTATTGGCTACAATATTTTCCATACTATCGTTTCACTAATATTGTACAGACTATAATATACTGTTTCTACGTAACCATTGGTTACAATATTTCTTATACCATCATACCATAGTATATTGTAGAGATATTAATATATTGCTGATGTGTAACATATCATTGTACTTGAAGTATTGTAAGATCATCAACTGTTGTAATATGATGTAGCACAATTGCAAACAGTTAAAGTGCAAGCGTATCTCCTTGTAGCACCCCAGCTAGTATTTGAAAGAATTCCACTTCTCTGTCACACGACAACACACGACCTCTGGTCATCTTGTAGGTCCTTTTAAGTAGTTGGATAAGCAGTTTGGAAGCAGACATCAAGATCAGGAAGGCACAAGTATGGACAAGCTGTCACAAACTAAAGGTCTGGAACTCCAAATTGCCCCAGCAAATCAAAATCAAGCTGTTCACTGCAACTGTC
>NW_021832196.1:27500-31859 GCF_006345805.1 Octopus sinensis
TTTAGCCTTACGCCGACAAAAGCCTTGTGAGTGGATCTGGTCGACAGGAACCGAAAGAACAGTCATGTACACACACTCACACATACACACACAAACACACAGACACACGTACATATGTATATACATATAGACATACACATATATATGTCTATATGTACATGAATATATGCGTGAGTGTGTGTATACATATAGATGTATGCACGTGTGTGTGTGTGTGTATATATATATATATATATACGTGTGTGTGTGCATATGTCTGTGTATGTCTGTATTTGTCCCCCACCAACGTTTGACAACTTGTGTTGGTTTGTTTATGTCCCCGTGATATAATATAAGATAAAAATTTTTTAAAAAACAATAGAACAAGTACCAGGTTTTTTAAAAAAAGTACTGAGGTCGATTGGTTCGACTAAATTTCCTCAAGGCGATGCCGCTGCATAGCCGAAGTCTAATGACTGAAACAAAAGATAAAATATAAAAGATACATACTACATATTCTACATATACATACTACATATACATAGATATTCATACACATACATATATATACATACATATACACTCACACACAAATAAACACACTCATACACCAACATACAATCACGCCCGCGTGTTTACGTGGTGGAAGTCAACTGATGTCCGAATACCACAACTTCTTAAACACAGTTGGCATCTCTTAGAGAGCAGCAACGGAACAAGTCTTTGCGCGTGTAACTGAAACATGTAAAAATATATATATACATACATAAATATATACATATACATACATACATACATACACACACACACACACACACACACACACACACACACACATATATATATCTATATATATATATACGGACATATATATGCATACTATACACATACTGATATCCACACACAAGTGCACATATATGAACGTGTAAAACCTACTTACCTGCCTACACACACACATACACACATATGCATGCATGCATACATACATACATACATACATACATACATACATACATACATACATACATACATACATACATACATACATACATACATGCATAAGCCTGAAAATATTAGTATAAAGTGTTGCCTCTGTTACACTGATGACTATTACGTCACGTCTTTTCTCTAAGATTATGCTTCTGCTACCCGAGGACAAGGGATTGCTAACAAACTATCAAATGATCACAAGAGACAGCGAATCCCTTTAACAACCAAGATGCAGCCGAAAATGTCGATTATATCACATTTCTGTGGCAGATATAATAATAGATGTGATCGGTAGCTACCGCTAAACATTATGATATTCCGTTTTAATGTGAAATGATGTTGCCAAATGGGATAAATATAGAGAATAACTCTGTCATTGAATATACCATGTATTAACGTAATTGCTATTACCATCAAGAATTCCATAAGTTGCGAACCAATTGCAAATATATAAAGGTCAGCTGCCCTGTACAGGTGAATATTTCTTTCGAAATCAGTAAGAGAGAATATTTACATACAACTACTTCAAAGCCTATTGTTTCTTTGTTTAAACTTTAAAAATCTCATAATTATAATTATTCATGCACTCAGCTATGATAGCAAATGTTTCAGTAGCAAGCACAAACAATAGAGCTTTCAAGGAAAGTTACCACTTAATGGTCATTTTATAAATATAATTTGTAAGCGGAACTGTAAATATGCGCAAGAATTCTAAAATTCAACATGGTACACATACATAACATCTTAATTCCAGCAAAGTTTTTTTATGAGAGGAAGCATTCAAATACTTAGACAATATATATATTCACACATTCATTCGTTCATCCATGCACAAATGATGACTGTCTACTCGTATCCAAAGAACATAAGCATGTAAGCAATAGTCTATCCGGAACTATGTTTTGATTATAGGGCAGGTCATTCAGCATGCTAGAAATAAAAGGACTGACCTCTCTCGAATAACATATTACGTTATCAAGAAGGAAAGAAATGTGTAAGATGAGATTTAGAGACATTATAGCTAAAACATTAAAGAAAAAACGATAATCACGGAATATCTTTCGTAATAGCTCTCTCCTGTTATGGTTAACATAGAGCTAAACAACAAGACCAACAACACATGTGTACTTCGTTTATCCGCGTGTAACATATGCATAAAGGAGTGTATATATATGGTAATAGTTTTAGGTTATGAATATATGTTCACTGATGTCTGCTTCCTTGCAATGTGTTTGTGATTGTGACTTAGAATGCATGAGTGTATTTACGCAACTTTGTGCATAATCACACATGTATATATATAAATATATACACACATACATACAAGTATACACACATACACACACACACATATATATATATATACATATATACATATAGTATACATACATATAACATATACACACATACGCAAGTGTAATTAAATGTATTGGTGTGTGTGTATACATACATACATACATACATACATACCATACATTTATACGTGTACAAATGTATATGGAGGTATATAACTTTATCGATGTCTATTTTAGTGTTCACAACCACTTGTGAGTCATCAATAAAATCATACTGTACTTCTTGGAGTATTGAGTAATTAATTCTGAAAGTGAAAGCTTTTTGTTACGAGCAACCACACATTGTATATACAAGTATGCATAGAAACATACATTCTTGCATACACACACACACATGTGTGTATATATATATATATATATATATCTATATGTATATGTGTGTGTGTGTGTGTGTGTATACGTGCGTGTAGGTATGCATTATGTGTATATATATATAAATTTGTTTGTGTGTGTGCATGCGTGTGTGTTCATGTATAAGTAATTATACAAATTACGTATGTAATCAGCTGAAATTGTGAAGATATTCTGGTACTTGACTGAGGAAGTAAAATTTCGAATGGCCCGTCCTTGTTTTCTTTGTATCGTCTATCTGGATGTTTTTTTGTCCAATTTTTGTACACACCCAACTGTCCGGATGTTTTGCGTTCTTGTCCCATTTTGTATTATATATATTATATATATATATATATATATATATATATATATATATATATATATCTATATATATATATATATATATTATATATATATATATATGACGAATATATACTGAAAAACTGACATCTCCACATAGTATTTGAGTGTGGAGGGTGGGGGTCGAGATGTTTAAATGTCTGTTTGCTTCTTTTTTCTTTGTTCTCCCAATAAGCATATACACACACACTCACACAGACATTCGTACATGCATACATACATACATTGCCTACGTATATATGTGTGTGTGCGTGTGTGTGTGTGTGTGCGTTGGCGCGTGTATATATGAATGCGTGTACATATATATATATATATATATATAATATATATATATATATATATATATATATTTATATGACTATACCTAACTATCTATTTACTAACTTCTCTGTCCGCCTACATATCAATCTCTACCTATCTGTAGATTGTCTGTGGTCCGAAATGGAAAACTCCCAGTAGTTTGAGCAACTCGCAAAAACTTTAGCCCGAAAAAAAATTCTAACCAACTCTATTGACTTTTTCTATATTGCATGAACATGCTACAATTATACCAGCCCCCTCTCACAGACACAATATACATACACATATATATATATATATATATAATAGTATGTTCATTCTTCCTAAAATCCCCTTTCTGCCGTCCTGTCATATGCAGCTCCTTAATGTCTGTCTTTTCAATTATTATCAACATCTCTCCTCTCTCTCTCTCCTTCTTATTCTTTTACTCTTTTGATCCTTCTCACTCTACTCCCTATCGCTTTCTTCAACCACTTGTAAGATTAACAAGAAATATATACCTGTTGTTCGTGATTTATTGCCGCATACCACACATCTCCTCACCACCACCATCACATAACACCACATACCACCACACACAGTCACTATTTGCCACCATCATCACATATAACAGCCATGTGCATACCACTACATACCACCATCACCACTACGTCATGAAACCACTCCGACATACCACCACCACTACTCAACGTACAAGAGAAAACAGTCAATTCTTCTTCACATCTCATCTTGCCACATTAACAAAAAAGAAGAAACTAGATTTCTTGCCCATTAGAAAGGGTGTGTTGTCACGAGTGGAATGTCTTTGGTCATATGCCTATTTGATCGGTGTTGACCTGAGTAGTTGTGGTAGTTGTAATAGTGGTGGCAGCCGTGCCACAAGCAACCATCATTACTACCACCACCACCACCACTACACCACTACTTTCACTACCACTACCGTCACAACCATGACTACTGCCATCATCATCAGCTTTCCTTTAAAAGGTCACTCGCTTCTTATTCCAAAGAAAATCTTCATGTTATACAAAACAGGTGCGTG
>NW_021832197.1:0-10000 GCF_006345805.1 Octopus sinensis
TTGCGTACTGAGGTCGATCTATCGACTGGCCCCCTCCCCCAAACTTTTGGGCCTTGTACCTAGAGTAGAAAAGGATTTAATGAAATAGTAGGTGGAAAAACATTCAAGAAAGGAGTTAAGGACTTTTCATTATTTCAAACTAATTTTATCATGCAAGTAATACAGGCTTAGATGTGGCTGTGTGGTAAGAAGCTTGCTCCCCAACTACATGGTTCCGGTTCAATCCCACTGCGTGACACCTTCGGCTAGTGCCTCCTACTATAGCCTCGGATCGACCACATCCTTGTGGGTGGATTTGGCAGACGGAAACTGAAAGAAGCCTATTATGTGTGTGTGTGTGTGTGTGTGTGTTTGTTTGTCCTCCACAACCGTTAAGTTACGGGTGTTGGTGTTGCCGTGTTTATGGTTCGGCAAGAAGAGACTGATAAAGTAAGTACCAGGCTTAATAAAAAAAAAAAAACTTAAGTATTGCGGTCGATTCATTCGAGTAAAACCTCTTCAATGCGGTGCCCCAACATGGGCGCAGTCTACTGACTAAAACGAATGGAACGTATCTTTTTATTAAATGGCGACATTTTTGACGACGCGGGTATACAAAGCTAGAACGTATTCGCGTTATTTCCTTTCATGATTGCTTAATGAACCGAAAATAAAATTTAAAGAATTAAAGGAAATTATCACTGATATAATTATTTAAGCAATTATATAGGAGATAATGAATTTATACAGAAATTACTATGATTCGCATTCATCATTTGGGATGGAAAATGCTAAATCGAAAATAGGAGGAAAAACCATTTCTTAATTAATGAGTGTCGCATTTCCCGGGAAACGCCGGGTAACATTCAAGTATACATACATACATACATACATACATACATACATACATACATACACACATACATACATACATACATACATACACACAAACATACATACATATAAACATATACATATAGATATAAACATATACATATAGATATAAACATATATATATACTATATATATATATATATAGATAGATAGATAGAGAGATAGATAGTAGATAGATAGATAGATAGATAGATAGATAGATAGATATACACATACATACATATATATACATATATATGTGTTTGCGCATGCATATATGTATGTATAAAATGTAAACGTTTGTGTATATGTATGTGCATGTGTCAGTGTAAATATACGTGAATATATATATATATATATATATATATAGTCAATTCGATGATGCCAGGTCCTTGTTAGGGATTAAATAATTCCAAAATTTCGCTGCTTAATCACTACCATATATGATGGGGCGGTAAGAAAGCCCTGATCATAAAGCTCTGATGAGATTCTGCCCCATATAGTTGAAAACGATAACCAATTCTTAGCATATGACCCTACCCAAATACTTGGAATTACGAATCACCTAGGGGCAGGAATCGAAACATATATGTAGGTTTTTTGGCATCTGCCATTTCTTTTTGACCTTTGTAATTCACAATTTATCGGTATTGTTTTTAAAAAGAAAATTTCAATCTCATTATATCATACAAATAAATTATTTATACATCCATATTTCTCCATTTTCTTTCTTTCATTATTAACTATATATATATATATATATATACAGATACATATATACATAATATATATATATGTACAAATGTGTGGGTATATGTTTTTCTATGTGTATACATACATGCACATATACGCATCCATGCATTTAACAGACAAATACATACACACACGAATATGCACACCCCCAGTCACAAACTCCACCCCTACCGCACCCACACATATGTTCATTTCTAATATTTTATGCAATTACAAAGAATAACATTTCTCTTTAAACTAGCTCCACGGCAAACTCACACGCAACATAACTCGCGCCAACGCCACGTAACGCGCGCGCCCGCACATGCACCCCCACCACACACACATACACAAACACAAACACACACGCACGCACGCACGCACGCACATGCACCTCCCTCTGTAGCAATATGCTCGTTGTTTTCGCTGGATTTTACGTACAACGAATTTGAACTAACGGCACGTGTGTTTAATGGCGTTTCCTCTCGTATAAACATTGGAACCGAAAGCTACGGAAATGGGGCCACTTACGAAATTACGAACCAAGTTCCTTGTATTAAATTAGCAGGTTTAGATGGAGTTGGAAATTATTTATTTTTAAGGCGCGGCTTAGGGCGCAGGCAAGGCTTCACAGGCGCAGGCATGGCTCATGGGCACAGGCGTAGCTGTGGGGAAGAAGTCTGCTCAGCAACCACGTGGTTTCAGGTTCAATCCCACTGCGCAGCGGAACCTTGGGCAAGTCCCTTTCTACTTACAGCCCCGAACTAACCAAAGCCTTGTGAGTGATTTTGGCACATGGAAACTGTGAGGAAGCCATGCATGTATATATATATATATATATACATGCATACATATATATTATTTTTTCCTCTGTCTTCCCTTCTCGGGATCTTTCCTTCTCCTATGTTTCCGACGAAGAGCTCCGATCGAAACGTTAAACCCTCCTTCTTCCCTTCTTTCCTGAGCGTCCAATAATACTATATTTGTTCCACGTCCTCGCGTTGTGTTGTTTTTTTCTTTTGTTTTCTTGTTTGGATTAACTATATATACATGCATACATAAATACCTATATACACACACACATAGGTTCCTAAGAAGCTTCCTTACCAGCCAGAGGGTTCCGGGTTCAGTCTCCCACTGAGTGGAACCTTCGGCAAGTGTCTTCTACTATAGCCTCGGGCCGACCAAAGCCTGAGTGGATTTGGTAGATAATAGTATGTATGTATGTATGTATGTATGTATGTATGTATGTATGTATGTATGTATGTATGTATGTATGCTTGTATGTATGTGTGTGTATTTGTGTGTGCATGCGTGTGTGTATTTACGTCCCCGTAATCTAGCGGTTTGGCAACAGTTGTCGATAGAATAAGTACTAGGCTTACAAAAAGTAAGTCCTGGGGTCGATATCTTCGACTAAAAATTCTTTAAGGCGGTGCCCCAGAATGGCTGCAGTCAAATGACTGAAACAAATAAAAATGTGTGTGTGTGTGTGTGCGCGCGCGCGTGTGTGTGTGTGACAACCGTTCTTTGTTTAGATCCCTGTATTACAGCGGTCCTAAACAAACCGATAGAATACGAAACAGACTTTAAACGAATTAGTTGAAGGGCTAATTTGTTAGACCAAGCTAACCAAGGCGGTGCGCAAGTTTGGCCGCAGTCCAATGACTGAAACAAGTAAAATGAATAATTAGCGTATTGTTTTAAGCTTTGGTCGATACCACCTTGCCTCCTTATTCACATTTTACTGATGTATATTATGGTGTGTGGAGACGCATTCGAAAAGTTTTACCTCTCGACATGAGTATCATCCATGACCAGACTTCTTCCCGGGTATTTTTAATTTTTTTGTAGCAATCATAATTGCGACTTCCGGTATGTTGGCTATGGACGCTTCCGACTTGATAAAATTGTAAAACTTAAATGGCTTGTAACTTTATTATTAATTTCTATAGAAAATGGATGCGATTTTCGTCCTCAGCATGCAAATCTACACCAATGTAGAAAATTTTAGAAAATTCTGTTAATTGGAAAAAAAAATCTTAAAAGATTCGTTTTCCATTCTGGCACATATCCATATTAACTCGGTTATACAACATATTCGTTCATATTAAACACCACAGAGGGTCTTCCGTTCTGGTACATATCCAGGTTCGGGTTATACACAATATTCGTTCATATTCAAGGCAACAGTGAGTTTTTTTCTGCCATCTATCAAGGACTCGGTTACACAACATATTCATTTATATGAAGATGGTAGTGGATCAGGAGGGAGAGAGAGAGAGAGAGAGAGAGAGAGAGAGAGAGAGATTATGGCTATTTGTAGCAAGCCGAAAGACCGCGTAGAGGTGCTCAACTTATTATTTATACTTATATATTTTTGATCAGAGTTCAGCCTAGATTCACAAGTCCAACGGTAACAAAGTTGTGTTTTCATAAATTCAGTTTTATACGTTCTGCCCTCTTGAGGACTGTTAATATAAGGTAGATATTTGAACCTCTGTTCCAGTTACTACGAGAGTCAATCTTTGACTTGTTCTTTAAGCCATTGTTTGAGTTCCATTTTTTAGCTTTTGATCGAGCTGCTATCTGAGCCTCTTTTTCAGCGACTGTTGTACGCTCTGCTTGGGTCAGTTTGAGTCCCTGCTTTACTCACTTCTCCTGTCTTTACTTGAGTTATTATTTGAACTGTTTGATCCACTCTTTGAGCTACTATTTCGGTCACTGTTTGAGCCAAAAGTTTGAAACAAAGTTTGAGTCATTGTTTCACTCATTCTTTGAGTCATTATTTTGACGTCTGCTTGAGCCACTGTTTGACTCACTAGTCGAGTCTCAATTTGAGCCATATTTGAGACATTATTTGAACCTTTGCTTGACTCACTGTTAGATCCACAATTTAATTTACTGCTTTACTCCTGTTTCAGGCCTAGCTTGATTCCCGGTTTGGATTCCTGACCTGTTTAAGCCAGTGTTTGGTAAAGAGACATTCACTATTATCGATAATGGATTATATATACATTTCTCGTGATTGACAAATTCGCCATTACCATCAACAGCATCACCATCATCACCAACATCATCATCATCATCATCATCAAATGCATCAGTGCTAACATCACCACCGCTCTCACCCACACCATCACCATCAACAGCATTAATACCACCACCACCACCACCACCAACTGCCACCAACAACAACCATCACCATCACCACCACCACCACTACCACTACCACCACTTATTGCACAGCTATTATAAGCTATTGTTCTTCTTGCTGCAGCAGAAAGCACTGCTACTGCTGCTGTTGTTGTTGTTGTTGCAACTGCCGCTTGCAGTTTTAATGATGATGTCTATAAACACGTGCACACTTCATTAATCACTTTAGCCTCTAATAATAATAATAATAATAATAATAATAATAATAATAATAACAACAACAATGAAATAATAGTGATTTAATCAGGAGGAGGGGGGGAACGAAAATGGAATTTTTTTTTTAAACCCTAAAATTGGAAAGAAAGAGAAAAGGCAAAAATATTTTTAAAAAATATGGAATATGAAATAAAGGCGTATCGATTAGACGCTATCGATTATTAACTGATATTTCACCCACTCTCCTCACCGCCGCCACCACACACGGACCCTTCACAGCTTTCGTCCCCTTATTTCTCTCTCTTCCATCGCGTTCCCCCAATCCTGTTTACTGCTGCTGCTACTACTACTACTACTACTACTACTACTACTACTACTGCTGCTGCTGCTGCTGCTGCTGCTGCTGCTGCTGCTGTCCCCTTTGTCCTAATTATTTTCTCCCTTTTATTCAATCGTGAAATTCTACACACACATACACACACACACACACGCATACACACACATACATACGCACGCACAAATGTTTGGTATACATATAAGCTAATACACAACATCTAGTGTATAGTTTGCAGCTTAAAATATATAGCCCATGTCTCCATCCATCTATCTATCTATCTATCTGTCTGTCTGTCTGTCTGTCTGTTTGTCTGTCTGTCTGTCTGTATGTATGTATGTATGTATGTATGTATGTATGTATGTATCTAGCTGCCTGCACATGAGCTGCAGATTTTCAGATATGCACATGCGTATGTATACAAATAGAAATATATGTACATACCCGTATGTGTGTATGATGTATGTATGTCTTGTCGAAATATACATATGCATCTATTTATAATATTAACGCGCATGTGCGTATATGAGTATATATGTTGTGTGTGTGCGTGTGTGTATATATATATATATATATATACACACATCTATATATGAATGTATTTTATGCATATAAACATACATATATCTATATATATTTAGGGTATAAAAACGTGTCAATCTATCTATCTGTCTGTCATAATTTATACATTTACAACACGAACGTGAATGTAAGTGTGCGTGTGTATATGTGTGCACGCACAAATACATACGCACATACATGAAACACAACTGGCAGGAGTTTATTAACCAATATCTCCCTTGCCACCACCACCACCCCCGCCACTAACACTCCTGACCCCTTTATCTTGTTTGCTCCCCCACTTCCGCCACCCGCTCCCTGCACACAGTTCCACTTTCTTCCATCGCTTCCAACATATCGTCCGCCACCTCTCCGCCGCACCATTCCTCTTTACCACACCACCCGCCATACCCGACACAACCGCCACCACCGCCGCCGCCGCCGCCGCCACCAGCACCACCCCCGCCGCCGCTGCCGCAGCCAGCATCAATCAAGGACAACAGTGCCAGGGATGTCGTTGTTACCACGGTATTGATAAAATAGTTGACTGCTTCAATGGTGGCCATCAATTAAATTGATTGCGGGGAGAACGAACGATCGACGACGACGACGACAAAGATGATGATGATGATGATGATGCTGTTGTTGATGATGACGACGGCGACGACGATGACAGCTATGATGATGATGATGACGATGATGAGGATAACGAAGATGACGACTACGACAACGAAGATGATGATGATGACGACGACGAACAGGATGATGATGATGATGATAATGATGATGACGACGAGCAGGAGGTTGTTGATGATGTTGATGATGATGATGATGACGACGAGCAGGAGGATGTTGCTGATGATGATGATGATGATGATGATGACGAAGACGATGACGATGACGATGACGATGACGATGACGATGACGATGACGAGGATAATGACGATGATGACGAGGATGATGACGACGACGACAACGATGATGATGAAGACGATGATGATGACGACGACGACAACGATGATGTTGATGATGATGATGATGATGATGATGGCTCTAAAGGGAGATGGCGAGAGAAGAAGGTTATGATTTCTGATGTAGAAGCTCTAAGGCTCTCCTTAATAGCGCACATCATTTTGTTCGTTGATCAACCGATTGTAGCATTATTAAGCATTACATACTACTACTACTACTACAATAATCCTTTCTACTAAAGACACAAGGCCTGGCATTTAGGAGGAAGAGACAAGTTGATTACATCGACCCCAGTGCGTAACTGGTACCTATTTCATCGACACCGAAAGGATAGAAGGGAAAGTCGTCGCTAAGCATTTCGTCCAGCGTGCTAACAATTCAGCCAGCTCACCGTCTTAATAATAATAATAATAATAATAATAATAATAATAATAATAATAATAATAATAATAATAATAATAATAATAATAATAATAATAATAATAATAATAATAATAATAATAATAATAATAAGTGCAAGAAGTGCAAAAGATTGGCTTAACTGGTACATCACACGTATTGAGAAGAGCATTGTCGATGTGAGAACTGTTGCTGCTCATGTATTTTAATTTAACTTAAAAAAAAAATTTTTTTAAATGAACGAACTACTGAGTTTGGCCTACCAATGTATACTATGAGGTTCTTTGCCCTAGGAGTCGGGAAGACACTCGGCAAGAAATGGAAGCAAATTTGAAAGAAGAAAAAAGAAAGTAATAATAATAATAATATAATAATAATAATGGGACTATGATTTTCAGACGGATCGTGTAATCGAACACCAGCAGCTGGATATTGTCATATTGTATAAGAGAGACAAATACTGTCAGATCATTGATGTAGACATACCAAATGGCATGAATGTTGTGAGTAAAGAGGTTGAAAAAATCGCCAAGTACTCCGAATTGAAAGTGGAAACGGCAAGACTGAATGGAATGCGAGAGGGTAATGTAAACGTGATACCAGTGGTGATACCAGTTGGGCTCAATCCCATTGAAACTTCAAGACTTTTTAAGGCAACTGGAAATCCCATACAAGATTGAAGTCTTACAAAAAGCAGCCTTATTGGGCACAGCGCACATATTAAGGAAAGTATTATCTGTCTGGGGTCCTTGTTGTGACTTGACACATGACTAAAGACTCCGGTGCATTTTTACCTACACTGTTTCGAAGGAATAATAATAATAATAACAGTTTTAAATTTAGGCACAAGGATAACTATTTTGAGAGGAGAGGATAGACAATACTATTGACCCCAGCACGTGACTGGTACTTTATTTTATCGACCATCCAGGAAGATGAGGAGCAAAGTCAACATTGATGGGATATGTGCTCAGAACTTTAAGAGATAGAAGGCAGCGAGCTGGCAGAATCGTTAGCACGCCGGCCGAAATGCTTAGCGGTATTTCGTCTGCCGCTACGTTCTGAGTTCAAATTCCGCCGAGGTCAACTTTGCCTTTCATCCTTTCGGGGTCGTTTAAATAAGTACCAGTTACGCACTGGGGTCGATATAATCGACTTAATCCGTTTGTCTGTCCTTGTTTGTTCCCTCTGTGTGTAGCCCCTTGTGGGCACTAAAGAAATAGGTATTTCGTTTGTCTTTGTGTTCTGAGTTCAAATTCCGTGGAGGTCGAATTTGCCTTTCGGTGTCGATAAATTAAGTACCAGTTGCGTACTGGAGTCGATCTAATCGACTGGCCCCCTCTCCAAAATTTCGGGCCTTGTACCTTTAGTAGAAAAGAACTTTAAAAGGTGGAAGAAATATACAAAGGCATTTTGTCGGACGAGTGCTCTAACGAGTATGTCAATTCACCATCCTAAGTATTTTCGTGTCACAAGAGCAGAGTATGAGTCAATATAAGATGGACAGATTAAACAAAAAGTTGGGGTTTTGCGTTGAAATCGAATGAGAGATGAAATGAGAAATGTAAGTACAAAGAGTACAAAATATATTATAATGTCCTTGAATGAGGGCCGTTTCCTTGGGTCAATCAAGGAAACACCAAAGATTTTGAAATGTTCTGATTATTAAATTAAAGCGCTCTCTCCCAGCTGTTATTATCCAGCCTACAGGAGCATGCAGAGCATGGGCACATTCTCTCAGGTCATGTCTGACATCCTCAACCACATTTTAATGAATTTACAGAAGAGCATCCCTCTTGACCATCAGTTTTATTTCTAAAACCTGAAGTCGAGGGGGGTTTAGTTGGAGAGAAAAACATCTTCACTCCTGTTAGTCGCGTCTACTAACCACACAGTCTCTTTTACCAGAGCCACTAGACCAAAGAAAGCTGCTTACTCTTCTTGACTAAAAGAGGATGTAGAGGCAGCTTTTACGATGGAATTGTGCTAATCAGAACAGATGTTCGACAAAAGTCCACAAGTCAGTAATATCCAGACATTTAACAAAAGGTCCAAACACAGTTTCATTGTTCAGCGAGCATCTTGACAAGCCCAGATGATGGTACATCCGTAAAAATTGTTCCGAACTAGCAACACCTCCATCTCCGGTAAGCACTACCAGACCAGATATTTCTGGATATTATCGATATTTTCTGGAGACAAAAGGGGATGAGCTGGTGGTGAAAGGCAGAAGCTCAGTTGTTGTAACCATGGTAGTATAAACATTTTGAGGCATTTAGTCCTGAAGAGCTGGGAAGATAGAAACACAATAATAATAGAAACAAGAGCAACAAGACCCAATTACCCAAACGCCATTAATCACAGCTGTGGTGATGGCAGAGGAAGCCAATCTTGTGACTGGAAGAGGAAACCAGCGACCAAGTAATCTGTTCCTTAACCGAAGCAACCAGTTGTAAAGGGACTGGAAGACTTGAGAAGATAATCAAAATGATGTTCGAGAACAAATAAATCAATAAAATAAATGAAAATTAAAAAAAGAAAAAAGGAAAGAAAAAGCAAACAAGCATGCATGCTCCCAAAACATCATCCCACTTTAAAACTGTATAGAATACAAGAAGATCGGTCCAGTCCCCTACCCTGAAAATAATAGGATCTCACGCGACACTAATGGGAAAACAAAGAGTTTTGCAACAAGAAGGCCTTTCCTTCATCTCCTCTCTTTGCCCAATAAAGGCCTGACAGATGAAGTGGAACTTTTATACATGGTCAATAGAAAGA
>NW_021832197.1:12500-27500 GCF_006345805.1 Octopus sinensis
TATATACACATACATATTAATATAATGTGTGTGTGGTGTGTGTGTGTATTTTTTTTATCTATATATTCTTTTATTCTTTTGTTCAGGCATTTGACTATGGCCATGCTGGAACACCACCTTTAGTCGAACAAATCAGCATATATGTTTTCACTTATCCGTATCTGTCCGCTTGTCTGTCTGCGTCCCTATTTGTCTATCGATCTCGCTAGCTAGCTAGCTAATAGATAGATAGATAGATAGATAGATAGATAGATAGATAGATAGATAGATAGATAGATAGATAGATAGATAGATAGATAGATAGATAAAGAGTGAGAGAGTAAGAGTACGCACAAAGATCGATCGGAACATTTTGAATAAACATTTTGATTATGTACATTCATCACATAAAGTAATTTTTATACCGATGGAAAATGGCGTATTAAATGTGAATTGTATCATATATATATATATATATATATATATATATATATATATATATGGGGGGGGGGTTATATGTACACACACACGCACACATGCATATACACACACATATACATATACACATAGGTGCCAAATTCAGTATAAACCGTAGATCCAAACCAGAGTTGGCTCCAGATATAGTATATGTATAAAGAGCACAAATGTTATTCAAAATTCACAACACACACACACACACACACACACAGATCGATAGATTTATACACACGCTCGCGCGCATGCGCACACATGTACAAACACGTTATTGTAATGGTAACACTTTGGCACGTATATGCCGAAAAACGTCATTGGTACATAAGAGTCTATATAGTTGTCAGACAAAAATCGTCTGCAATGTGCGCCGAAACTGTCAGATCACATAATTTCGACGTAATGCGTCTTTTCAGTGACAGCTTTCCACTCGCCGCATACCAATGAAATCTCATTGCGAATTATGTACAGAATTACACCGACTCTTCAGGCACAGATACCATAAATAAGCTATAAGGTTTATTAAAAAATAATTATCAGCGACAATGAATTACGAAAAAAGCATATTCTTTAGCAGTTAATCAGTTCAATTCTTAAAAACCCATAGAGTAATATAATACAGTAACCCCTCGTCTATCGCGGGTGCTACGTTTCAGAATCTCTTCCGGCGGTAGGTGAAAATCCGCGAAGTTAGAAACAGTACTGTACTGTAAGTGCTACTCAAACTATTTGATGTGCGTACCGGCAGTTTTTTTTTCCAATGTGCCAGGGATCGTAATATTTCTTAGTAATATTAATTTATACTGGAAAAAATAGAACTCGAGCTAGATACCGCTACATAATAAAAGCATGCAAGTATTGAATTAAAAAAAAAAAAACCTTGTCGGATTGAAAAAGTGGAAGGCTGCTCGAACGACTTTAACCCAAATCTATTGTAGTCATGATGGAATTTTCAGACAGAAATTAGTGTGTCGCAGCATGTGACAAACTTCAACGGTTTGAATTACTGGTATACTCCATGCAATGAGGTTCTGCCTCCTTTTATAGAGTTGCCGTCTACCTCCTCTCGCTCACAAATAATGATTGGACCCAAGGGTAATGAAACAATCTCTGTAAAATGTCACGCAGTGTGACACGAACCTTGGATCTAGTGGTCACGAAGCGAACTCCTTACCCACTCGTACTGTAATACACGCACGCACGCACGCACACACACACAACACACACACACACACACACACATACATACACACACACACACACACACACACACACACACTCACAGATACACGTACATGCACAAACAAACACCCCGCACACACATACAAACAACCCCACACACATGCACGCAAACTCCCACATATATAAATAAAATATATATTCATACAAACACACACACACACACACAAACATATATATACACATATATGTATGTATTTAAATACGTATATATATATTATATATGTATATATATACATATATATGTACATACGTAAGCATATGTATATACATATATATACTATATATATATATATATATCCATAAATACATATATATATATATATATATATATATATATATATATATACACACAAATTGAGATAGGGGTTGTAAATGCAACCCTCCATGGGATATATATATATACATATATACATACATACATACATACATACATACATACATACATACATATTTATATAAATATATTGGACGCACATAGGCACGCACTTCTATATACATATATACACAAATATGTATATATATATATTCAGATATTCAGATATTCAGATATGCAAGCCTATACAGTATACACAACACACAATTAACACATGTACGCTTACAATTGCAAACACAATGGTTGCTCTGTATATTTGCTTTGAACAAACATTAAGTGTGTGTTCTAAACACATAAAGTCATTTTTATACTGATAGAAAATATGTATTAAATGTGTATTATGTATTTTATACGCATCTGTGTCTTTTATTCATCTTCCGGTTTATCTCCCTTACGCCCTTCACCCGACCCTATCTCTTTATATATATATAGATATATATATATACATATGATTATATATACATTCATATATATATATATATATATATATATAAGCATATGTATATATAGATATATATATATATATATATATCATATTCATATTCATATATATATATATATTATATATATATATATATATACAGAAACAAAGAGGGAGAGAAGTGGGGGATGCGTATATACACCCACATATGTATATATTTACATGTGTTTATAAATGTATATGTACGCGTATGGTGAGTAAATCAGATCAAAAGTTTGGCATGGAGTACTGACAAATTTACGACATGCCACTTTGAAGGCTACCTCCGTGCAATTTAAGAACAGGGGTTTCCCACCAAGTATCTACAGCATAAAAAATCAGAAAACATGACAGGCAACAAATGTAGATTGTTGAAGACATTAACCACGTTATTGCCAACTGCAAGAGAACGTTTTCCAGATATTATCTTCCCGTGAGATATGGTGTAACGGCCAGAGCGGTCTGGAACAGGATAGGTTAATGGAAATTACCAACAGACAAAGGCTGATGTGTGAAAAGAATTTTGGTGGAACTTGAAGATTAAAACAACCACCATGTTAAAACACGACTGACCATATACGGTTGTGTGAGACTACAAGAAAAACTATGCAGTGTCGTAGAATTCAGCCGCCTTCTGGACACTGATGTGGTAATAAAATACAGGGGAAAGAAAACTTCTATGGACCATTGATGTGTTTGCAAGTCCAGTGCCTGATTATTGGGGCAACACGATATGTGCCAATCCACCTTGATCAAAGCAACGCTGAACTTGGGATCTTGGGGATAGAATGCGACTCCTTAAGTCATACGCTACGAATGATCGCGATATCTGGGACAATAAAAATCTTAAGATTTAAAGGATGATAGACAAAACAAGACGCTTTCTTTCACAACCTTGCTATCAAGAAGGGGGCCGATCAAAATTTACTTTAAATTGAAAAGAGAAAAAACAAAATACACACTCACGCACACACATATGTACGTACGTATGTAAGCATGTATGTATGTCATTGTTCAGTTTAATTTCAAGATTTCTTGCCAATAGAGAAAGAGCCGGTTTCTAACCTAGATTCAAAGCTCCTTCATTGGCATTTCAACATCAAAAACGGTATTTTTGTTTGTATGTTTGTATGTATGTATACAAGCAGATTTACATGTTTTGCTTCACGTATATATTCTCATGCATATAGTTGCATATCTAGACATGTTCATGTATGCACGTATATATGTATGTATGCATGTATCTATGTATGTGTGTGTGTGTGCGCGCGCATCTATAGGTGTCTAAGCGTGTTTACTACAGGTAGATAGATAGATAGATAGATAGAGAGAGAGAGAGAGAGAGAAAACAGATAGATAGATAGATAGATAGATAGATAGATAGATAGATAGACAGAGATCGATAGACAGACAGACAGACAGACAGACATATAGACAGACAAACAGACAGACAGACATAGATAGATAGATGATAGATATAGAAAACAGATAAATAGAAATATAGATAGATGATAGATAGCTAGAGAGATAGATAAATAGACAGACAGACAGATAGATATATAGATCAGACACAGGTCTTCTCTGTATAGAATAGACTTCGTAGAGCTCAAGAGATTTGAACTTGTGCAGGTAGAGGAGTAAATGTAAGGACAAGCAAGTTAGGCAGGTCGATATGCAAGAAATATTAAACACATTCAAACGTGGAATGTATATATGTATATATATGAAGAAAGTACGACTTGGACAGAACGGAAAAGATACTAGGAATTAAAGGGGTTGAGTAGAAGCTTTACGTGTGTGTGTGTATGTGTGCGCTCTTGTTGTGTGTTTATGTGTGAGAGTGTGCATGTTTGTAAGTGTGTGTGCGTGTATGTGTGTATGTGTGGGTGGGGTGTGTGTGTTTGTGTTTTTGTGTCTGTAGGTGTTTGTGTGTGTGTGTGCGTGTGTGCGTTTTGTGGCCAATAATGAAACGGTCCAAGCATTGTAGTTTTGTGACGTTGTGTCGAACACCTGTTGTCACGTGTGGGTCAGTCTCTGGCCATTGACCACGACCATTATCACTATCGACCCAAGGCCCTCTCTGCGCCTTAATTAGTTTGGGTGGGCGGCTTTCCTTGGTCTGGTGCGGTCGATAAGATAGCGTAAGTACCAGTAACACAGCGACAGCGATGTACCTGACGCCCTTCCCCTCAAAACTGTTGGCTTTCGGCCAAAATGTGAAATCATTATTCTTATTATTAAAATATTTATATTTGATTCTGCTTTATAATTCAATAAATCAATTGAAATTAATTAATATAGAACCAATTAAGAGACAACGCCTTTTCCCTCCTCCCCCTCCATCTCCTCTGCTGTATTGTTTCTCTCCCTCGTCTTGCAAGACTTCGTCACTTTTCCAAAGACTTCGCCAACACTGGAATCACGAGCAACATTTCTACAAATGAAATTACCATCACCACCACCAACCACCAACCACCAATACCATCATCATCACCATCATCATCATCATCATCAACACCACCACCACTACCACCACCACCACCACCATCATCAATATCATCACCACCACCATCATCATCATCAGCCCCACCACCACAACCATCATCAATATCATCACCACCACCATCACAACCACCACCACCACCACCACCACCACCATCAACACAACCACCATCACATCACCACCATCATCACAACCACCACCACCACCATCACCATCATCAGCACCACCACCACCACCACCACCACCATCACTACTACTACTACTACCAACAACTGCACACCAAAACATTGCTCGTCTAAAGCTGTAGTTCATAAGATGTGAGAGTCACGGCTAGAGTGTCCGGAGTGTGTTGGATCAGTGTAGATCCGGCACAAAACAGTCACAACAACAACAACATAACAACAACAATATTTACAGCATTCCCAACCGTGATAACAATAACCGCAGTAATAACAACAACAACAACAACAACAACAGTAGCAGCAGTAGCAGAAGCAGCAGCAGCGGGTCCCATAACCGCAATAACATCAACATCAACAATATTTCTTGTAATTATGTCATAACAACCAGCCAACAATTTCCAAATGAGACGCCATCAACATTTTCGATGTTGCTGTCCAACTGCATACCACTCCTCCTACCACCTCTACTCCGTCTGCTCCCCCTACTCCCCTCTTAATCCCTCTACTCCTCCCTCCATTCTCTGTCATTCTTTTTCTTTCTTTTTTTCTTCACATTGCAACACATTGTTGCCCATTATTGCACATTACTGCATTCTGTTGCACCTTGATGTTGTTGTTGTTGTTGTTAGTGGTGGTGGTGGTTGTGGTGGTGGTTGTGGTGGTGGTGGTGGTGGTCGTGGTGGTCGTGGTGGTGGTCGTGGTGGTTGTGGTCGTGGTGTGTGTGTGTGTGTGTGTGGTTGACCTACTCCTCCATTTTGTTATCTCCTCACACCGCACCTCATTTCCATTTAGCAATGAGAAATTGCAATAAATAAATAAACAAGTAAATAAGTAAAAATACGATTAAAAATTTTGTTCTTCAAACTCAAAAATCTTTCGCAATTACTGCTGACGATGATGCTGCCGATGCAAGTGATAATGGTGAAGACGACAACGACGACGACGATGATGATGATGATAGTGGTGGTGGTGGTGATGATGATGATGATGGTGGTGGCGGTGGTGGTGGTGGTGATGGTGATGGTGGTGGTGTTGGTAGTGGTGTTGGTGATGATGATGATAATGATGATGATAGACGTGGTGGTGGTGATGATGATGATAGAGGTGTGGTGTTGGTGATGATGATGATGGTAATAGTGATGGTGGTGGTGATGATGATGATGATGATGATAATGGTGGTGGTGGTGGTGGTGGTGGTGGTGGTGGTAGTGGTGGTGGTGGTGGTGATGATGATAGAAGTGATGATAATGACAACGGTGGTTATGGTGGGTGTTTTGGTGATGATTATGGTAGTGGCAGAGATGCAGTTGGTGTTGCTGTTGCCATAGTAGCAGCCCTGCAGTACTAGATCATCATCATCATCGTCGTCGTCTTCATCACCACCACCAACAACAGCAGCGGTAGTGTCGGCAATAGTTTTTGTTTTTAAGCACCCCGAGTTAGCCTTAATCAAGGAGCATAGTCCAACTGTGACCATCACATCGTTTATTTTGTTCATTCATCTCATAATTACACCGTTCGCAATATGTTTGTCCTTCTTTTCGTTAGACAGTAGGATAGGGTTTCATGGAGATTTCACTGCTAATTTGAGCAGATCTAATGGCCACGGAGAGAGAGAGAGAGAGAGAGAGAGAGAGAGTAAGAGACAAAGTATGACAGAGAGAAAGAGATGAAAGAAGGAGAGAGAAAAAGGAGTAGAGAGGAAAAGTGAATGAGAGAGAGAGAAATAGAGAGAGAGAGAGAGAACGAGAAAGAGGGAGAGAGAGAGATTCCCTGGGTGGCTAGCAGAACGTAAACATCGAGCTTTTCTGCTGGAACGCGTTTAAAGAACCCTGAAACCATTAATAATAATAATAATAATAATAATAATAATAATAATAATAATAATAATAATAATAATAATAATAATAATAATAATAATAATAATAATAATAATATTAATAATAATAATAATAATGATGATGATGATGATGATGACGACGACGACGCGCCGTTGCATATAATCGAAGACCAACATGCAGAATGTCTTTGCACAATGGGATAAACTTGTGTAGCGAAACACAAGCGATGCAAGGCTCAATGTTTTCCAACGCTTGAACACGATTGGACTATTGTGAAAAGGCCTCTTAAATATTTGTCACAAAGATCAGCCTATTTCTACGGGAAATTCTGATGTCGATGTTGGTGACGTTGTTGTTGACGTTGTTAATGCTGTTTAGGTTCATATCAACCTTGTCTGCGCGGTAAGAAGCTTGCTTCTTAACCGCATTGTTCCGGGTTCAGTCCCACTGTGTAGCACCTTGGGCAAGCGTCTTCTGCTATAGCCTCGGGCCGACCGAAGCAATATGAGTAGATTTGGGAGATGGAAACTGGTAGAATCTCGTCGTATATATATTTGTATGTATATTCTTTTATTTGCTTCAGTCATTTGACTGCGGCCATAGTGGAACACCACCTTTTAGTCGAGCAAATCGATCGCAGAGCTTATTCTTTGTAAGCCTAGTACTTATTCTATCGGTCTCTTTTTGCCGAACCGCTAAGTTACGGGGATGTAAACACATCAGCATCGCATGTCAAGTGATGTTGGGGGTGGACAAACATAGACACACAAACACAAACGCACACACAACACACACACACATACATACATATATACGACTGACTTCTTTCAGTTTCTGTCTACCAAACCCACTTACAAGGCTTTGATCGGCCCGAGGCTATAGAAGAAGACACTTGCCCAAGGTGTCACGCAGTAAGACTGAATTCGGAACGATATGGTTGGTAAGCAAGCTACTTACCACACAGCCAATCCTACGCCTATGTATGTGGAACTTTTTCCATCTTGTTGCTCTGTTAAAGTATTTGAGAAAAATTATATTTATGTGTCCAACTGGTTAGAATTCTATTTGTTTATTTGTGCAGCTGATGATGGCATTGCCTTTAAATTGATGCAATGATTGCATTGTTCAATTAATATGCAGCCGCTTGAAACGGTCGTACCGCATCACTACTTAATATACTGTTGCTTATTTTGATTTTATTCACCTTACTTCAAACTGTGCGAATAATACCGGACTGACATGGTGCTTCAACTTAAGTACCTAATTCAACCGAATCTCAGTTATTTCTCGTGTGTGCGCGTGTGTGTATGTTTGTATGTATATATGAATGTATGTATGTATGTATTTGTATGTGTGTGTGCCTGTGAGTGTCCCTCTACCATCGCTTGGCAATCGATGGTGGTGTGTTTATGTCTCCCGTAACTTAGCGGTTCTGTGAAAAAGACCGATGGAATAAGAACTAGGCTTACAAAAAAATAATTCCTGGGGTCGATTTCTTCGACATATATCCTTTAAGATGGTACCAGCATGGCCACAGTCAAATGACTGAAACAAGTAAAAAAAGTAAATAATAATAATAATCCATTCTGCTAAAAGCACAAGGCCTGAAATTTGTGGGCGGGGTGGGAGAATTAATCAACAGGTACATCGACCCCAGTACACAACTGGTACTTAATTTATCGACCCCTAAAGGATGAAAAACAAAGTCAACCTCGGCGGAATTTGAACTCAGACGAACGAAAAGCCGCTAAGCATTTTGCCCGGTCTGCTAACGATTTTAACAATAATATTCCTTTTTAATTGAAGGCGGCAAAAATCGTTAGCCGGACAAACTGCTTAGTGGCAATTCGTCCGTCTTTTATGATCTGAGTTCAAATTCCGCCGAAGTCGCCTTTCCCTTTTCTCATTTGGGGATCGATAAAATAAGTACCAGTTACGTACTGGAGTCGATGTAATAGACTTGACCACTCCGCCGAAATTCTTGGCTCTGTGCCAACATTTTGAAGCCAGTATTGGTTTAAAATTTTAGCACAAAGCCAGCAATTTTGAAGGCAGACGGTAAGTTAATTACATCAACTCCAGTACATAACTGGGACTCTATTTTATCGACTTCGAAAGGACGAAAGGCAGAGTTGATCTCGACGAGATTTGATCTCAGAACGTAAAGACGGACGAGATGCAGCTAAGCATTTTGTCTGGCGTACTAACGGTTCTGCCATCTCGCCGCCTTAGACTCATTATAACAAATGGCGTCCCAGCCGCGACCGTCTAGTTTTTATTATTATTATTATTATTATTATTATTATTATTATTATTATTATTATTATTATTATTATTATTCAAAGTTTATCTAGGACGACATTCTTATCCTTAACCCCATGTCCTTAACCTTAACCCTTGTTATCCTTAACCCTATGTCATTCCTGACTGATCACACAGACATATATTATGAAAGACCTTCCAACCATGCACATCATCACTTTTATTCAGACATAAATTGGATCTAGAATTATATTCTTCAATATGTCCTCTGTGTTGTTGTTGTTGTTGGTGGTGGTGGTGGTCGTGGTGGTGGCGTTTAGTCCTAGGTCATACTTAAGGGAGCAGACGGACCTATGATCAAAATCGTTCCATCCGTGACCATTCAGATTAGTATTCAGCTGGCATATAGTGTGTCTAGGATTATATTGTTCAATGTTATTGCTGTTGTTGTTTAATCGCTGATAATTCCTAGGCGAGCTGCCAGACTTGTGATCAAAGACGTTCCGGCCGTGATCATCCCATCTATTATTCAGACGTACAAGTGTATCTAAGTAAGACATCTGTCCAATTGAGTAAATCAAGAAAAAGAGATTTACGATCACATTATCGAATGTGCCATTTTCCCGTTTTCTATCTTTTACTTGTTTCAGTCATGAGACTGCGGCCATGCTGTGGCAACGCCTTCAAGAATTTCAGTCGAACGAATCGACTCCAGTACTTTTTTAAAGGCTATTAAGTTACGGGAACGTAAACACACCAACACCCGTTCTCAGACGGTGGTGGTGGTGGTGACGGGGGACAAACACAAACACAAAGACACACACTTACACACACACACACACATACACTCAGGCGAGTGTGTGTGTGTATATGACGGGTTTCTTTCAGTTTCCATCAATTAAATCCATTCACAAGGCTTTAGTCGGCCAGTAGCTATAGAAGACAAATGCCCAAGGTGCCACGTAGTGAGACTGAACTCGGAACGATACGGTTGGGAAGCAAGCTTCTTACCACACAGCCACGCCTATAAAGACGACAGAGAAATATTTTGAGGCTTAATTGACTACTGCTTTTAGCAAACGGCTCAAGGGATTCTCTTACGTCTTGAAACCTCGTTGTCGTTTCAGCAAAGACCATGTGACATCATCATCATCATCATCATCATCATCATCATACACTAAAACGGGTGTGGAGAGATCATCGAAGATTTGACAAGACATCTTACCCGGTTACTTAATTTGAAGATAAGGGCCATCCATTAATTAATCACTGCGCTCATTTGATTTTCCGGTTCACAAAGATTCTTTAAAAAATTATGATTTTTATGGGATTTTCTTAAAAGAGAATCGGTGTTGATTCGCCTCGTCTCTTTTCACCATTCTTTCAATGGAACATAATCACATATTCTACCAGATTCCTTCTTTGTTTTTGTGGCTTTTGTTGTTGTTGTTATTGTTGCTGTTATTATTGCTGTCCTTGTTGTTATTATAATTTCAGGAGTAGAGACAATTAATTTTCAATATTAAATTTAATTAAAGCGGCAAGTTGGCAGAATCGTTACTGCGCCGGAAAAAACGCTTTAGAGGCATTTCTTCCGACTTTACGTTCCGAGTTCAAATGCCGTCGGGGGTCGACTTCGCCTTTCATCTTCCGGGGATCGATAAATGAGCACCAGTTGAATGATATCAATTTACCCCCTCACCGAAACTATTGGTCTTGTGCCAAAATTTGAAACCAAAATTAAATTTCATTAAGGCGGCGCGCTGACAATCGTTAGCACACCGGATAAAATGCTTAGCGGCATTTCGTCCGTCTTTACGTTCTGAGTTAAAATTCCGCCGAGGTCGACTTTGCCTTTCATCCTTTCGGTGTCGATAAATTAAGTACCAGTTACGCACTGGAGTCGCTCTAATCGACTGACCCCCTCTCCCAAAATTTCGAGCCTTGTGCCTAGAGTAGAAAAGGATAGTCTAAAGGCGGCAAGCTGGCAGAAATGTTAGCACACCGGATAAAATGCTTAGCGGCATTTCGTCCGTCTTTACGTTCTGAGTTAAAATTCTGCCGAGGTCGACTTTGCCTTTCATCCTTTCGGTGTCGATAAATTAAGTACTAGTTACGCACTGGAGTCGATGTAATCGACTTAATCCGTTTGCCTGTCCTTGTTTGTCCCCTCTGTGTTTGGCCCTTTGTGGGTAGTAAAGAAATAGGTATTTCGTCCGTCTTTACGTTCCAAGTTCAAATTCCACCGAGGTCGACTTTGCCTTTCATTCTTTCAAGGTCGATGCTGGATTTAAATTAACCGTAAGGTGTAGAGGCTTTATTGAGTAAATCTGTTCGATTTTTTAAAATTTTACGTGATCTGAGTTCAAACCGGTGAAAACCAGGTTGGTTTTTATCTTTTAGATTTTATTTTATTTAGTACGAAAGGATTGATTATAGTTGATTAAGAAGAATTAATTTGTGTAAATACTATTAATAAGATTGGCAGAAATATGTGAATAATTTAGGTTTATTTTATAAAAGTATATCTTAAATATAAGTATGCTTCGTTCATTACGAAAAACTCATCTTGTTTTGCAATTGCCATCACCTGTTAATGTGGGTTTGATAAAATTTTGGTTCTTTGCAAGGATTGTGTTTAATTATAAGGGTTATTTTTCTTGCTATACATTCTAATGGGGCTTCTTTTTTCTTTATTTGTTTATATATACATATTGGTCGTGGTTTATATTATGGGTTATATATAAATATTCACACTTGAAATGTTGGAGTATTATCATATATTTTGGTAATATTTGGTCGATAAATTAAGTACCAGTTGCGTACTGGGGTCGGTCTAATCGACCGGCCCCACTCCCCTAAAATTTCGGGCCTTGTGCCTTTGGCAGAAAGGATTACTGATTTCTTACATTAAGGTGGCAATATTGCAGAATCGTTTGCGTGTCGGACATAATGCTTTGCGGTATTTCTTCCGGAATTTTACTGGGACGATAAAAATGAAGTACCTGTCAGATGTTAGAGATCGATGTAATCGACTTAACCCCTCACCCCCCTCTGCATTTCAGGCCTTGTGCTTATAGTAGTAACAATTTCCTACATAGAAACAAGATCAGAAATTTAAGAGGGAGAGATCAGTTGAATTCAGCGATCCCTTATTTGGTTGGTACTTTAATTGATCCCAGGGAGAATGAAGAACAACATTAACCTCAGTGGAACTAAAAACTTACAACTTGAAAGAGCAGGAGAAAACAGCTGATCTGGGTGAGGACTGAACTCTGAACGTAAAGATCTGGAATAAATACCATAAGGAATTTTAACTGCTGCTCTAATGATGTTGCTATATCACCGCCTGTGAGATGAACGCTGTAGCAGCATCAACTGTGGAGGAGACGAACAGAAGTGCGCCACCTCTGCTCCGAGGTTGTTTCCTCTTAACTTCTAGAAAAATCGATATTTTTTCATGAAATTTCCTGGAGAAACCTTTCAGATTCTCCAGATTATGGTTATATCGGGATTTAATGTAAAGAATTAAAAAGAAGAAAAAAATATATATATTGTGGGCGCGCATACATACTGATACATATCAAACATTTATATTGCTTGTTAGCTCTGTAGACGAGAAGTCGTCGTAGTTGTTTATAAAAGTGACGAAATGGAAGAACTGACGGCATCCATGAGTGAGAAAATTTGTGTTAAATGTATTCTATATATATATATATATATATATATATATATATAAATAATGAAAGAATGGAGTTGAACGACGATTTAACAAAATTCCTTTATTCTCGACATATGTTTCGAAGGCTGCATATTCCTAATTCGAAGGAATAAGGGTGCATTATGCCGCCTTCTCATCAGGAAAAACAAGGAACTTATGGCAAGCACGTGATCTCTGCCCTTGGCATGTAGCTTCAACCGTGTTTTTCTGACGTGAATTTGCTACCCAGGTATCGGTTAACCGAATTATCCATACTAAGATAATTCATTCAACTACTTAAATATATATATATATATATATATTCATTCGCCGTGTTGGACAGCTGAACTCAACATGCTTTTTTGTTTTTCATTCTCTCTCTATTTATTCCCTCTTCTTCCTTTCTGTCGAAGGGCGTAGGCTTGAAACGCAAATGACTTTTCCATTTTTCCCCAGCGTCAAACTAATACACCTGCTTGTTGTTCCTACACTTGTCCTCGTCTTTGTTTTTCTTTAAATTTCAACTATGTATGTATGTATTATATATATATATATATATATATATATATATGTGTGTGTGTGTGTGTGTGTGTGTGTGTGTGTGTGTGTATGTACGTATGTATGTATATATTTTATAATATGTTATTATTAATATCAGGAAATCAATATTAGAAAATTCTTCAGAAAGATATACGTGTGTAAAATAATTGTTGTATTAAAAATATATACGTATAAAAATATACGTAAATGTATATAAGTATAAATATATAATGTATATGACATTTTAAAAGCTTTGAATTAAGTTTTTAAAGTATCTTACGATCGTTTCATAGAAGTGCTGTCCCTATAATGGAATCCTATATTGACAATATAATGGATTTTATACATAATTATTATGGATTGCTACAGTAGAATTACCAAGGAAGCACATATGAATTTCAAGATTCTCATTCTAAAGTGTACTTACCAAAACCAAAAGCAGTAATTTTTAATTTATATTTCAAACAAACACCATTTTCCTATATTACTTCATAGTTTTTTTAAAAACTACCATTCGTAAATTTATACAAATTTCAAATTTGATATTACCGAAGAGAAGAAGAGTTGTCTATAAATGCTTATCAATAAAGGATTCCATTATTCTATATTATCTAAGTCTATGAACTATATTTGGAATACAAGACAATATAATGGATTTTACACATAAATATTATGGATTATTACAGAAGACTAACCAAGGAAGTATATATGGATTTAAAGACTCTCATGCTAAAGTGTACTTACCAAAATCAAAAGCAGTAATTTTTAATTTTTGATTTATATTTCAAATAAACACCATTTTATAGTATTACTTCAAATTTTTAAAAAATTACCATTCGATATATTATACAAAGTTCAAATTAGTTATATCGCTGAAGAGCAGAAGAGTTGTCTATAAATGCTTATCAGTATAGGATTCCATTATAGGGACAGCACTTCTGTGAAACGATCGTAAGATGCTTTAAAAACTTAATTCAAAACTTTTAAACTGTCATATACATTATATATTTATACTTATACATATTTACATATATTTTTATATGTATTTATATTTTTAATACACGTATATATCTTTCTGAAGAATTTTCTAATATTGATTTCCTGATATAAATAATAATATATTATAAAATATATATTATCGCTCGTATTAAATACATAGATACTTTAATAGTATTACTACTTTGATACAATACAGCACCCAATATAAATTCAGTATATAACATTGTCATTGAATATATTTAACTAAAGATTTATGTATATCTGTATATATACATATATTTATATATACATATATGTATATATACATCCTTTCGGGGTCGATAAATTAAGTACCAGTTACGCACTGGGGTAGATGTAATCGACTAACACTTTTCCCCAAAATATCGAGCCTTGAGCCTATAGTAGAAAAGATTATTATTTCTATAACTTGTATATATTTATTTTAGTA
>NW_021832197.1:30000-31611 GCF_006345805.1 Octopus sinensis
GACGGTGTGCAAATGATTCTACTAGGTATCTCCTTCGACAGCGATATAATTGGTTTCAAATCCTAGCACAAGGCCCCAGCAATTTCGGTGTTGTGGGTAAGTCGATCACATCGATCTTAGTAATCAGCTGATGGTTATTTTATTGCAGTGTGGAAGGTGCTTGTAAACCATAAACACACACACACACACACAAACACACACACACACACACACACACACACACACACACACACACACACACACACACACACACAACAAACGTTAGATTCACTTCAACATTTAAATTTAATTTGTCAAAATATTTTCGTCGCTTTGAAATCGTGACCTGTTCACTGACAATATATATATATACACACACACTTGAACATATATAAATTTTTATAATTTTATTCATATTTTATAAATGAATATTTCATTATTTTATTAACTATATATATATATATATATATATATGTATGTATGTGTGTGTGTGTGAGTGAGTGTGTGTGTGTGTACACAAGACAGAAAATGTCGGACAGACAGGTCAGTTATTCCTCTCCAATTTTTTTGTAAATTCTTTAATATATCTCCTTCTGTATGTATATATATATATATTGCCAAACAAACATGATTTTTATTGAACTCAAAATACTTATTGTATTCCCTTTCTCGAATACTTTCTTGTAAACTGTTTTTAACATATTCTTATCATTATCAAAGACTGTATAACTGTATTTTAATACTTCTGTGATTGATAACCATTTTTTAACACAACATAGCTTATACAAAGCTTTATATTTTACTTTTGATAATCTTTTTCTAAAAAAGTGAAACCGGTCAAGTCAATAAGTATCTCTAAAAGACCTTTGCATTTTCAAACCTTCTTTCATATATATTTTCACTCGTGCGGTACCTTACAACTTTACTTTGTTTATGCGTATGTGTGTGTGTGTGTGTGTACAATTGTAGCGTGGAAGGTGTTTATAAGCCATTTTAAAAAAACACACAAAAACCGTTAGATTCACTACTACGTTTAAGTTTAATTTGTCAAAATATTTTCGTCGCTTTGAGACCGAGACCGCGACCTGTTCACTAACAAAATTCCGTGCTGTTTTTTTTTTGTTTTTTTAATGGCTTATAAACACCTTCCGCACTGCAAATGTTTTTGTTTCAGCACACGATCTCAGATCAGGTCACTTGCTACGCAAGTACATATACGTAAGTTATTTTATTGACCTCGCGAAAGTATAAAAGGCAAGTCGACCTCGGCAAGATTTGAACTCAGAACATAAAGAACTACGAATTACCCGCTGGGCATTTAGAGGTGTGCTAACGGTGTGCTAACGATTTTGCCAGCTCATTGTCTTTGTCAGCGCTATAATTACGATTGCTTTTATGCATCACAAGTCTATACGAGACATCCTCTCAAAGTAAATAACGGAAAATTCTATGTTCTAATAGAACCGCCACGTTATGTTGGAGATCAAGATTACATTTTCGTATTAATAATACTGTTTCTGTCGCAATTAATTATTTTATAAAATATTATATATTTGAGAGGATTAATAAAGCTCGTTGATTAATTATCATTAGTCGCGATTGTGAAACCTCTTGCAAGAATCAAGTTAATTC
>NW_021832198.1:7500-30000 GCF_006345805.1 Octopus sinensis
CACGTTGGCTCTTTGTTCCAAATTCCTATTCTTGACAAAAACCATAGACTACAAAAACAAATTTCACAAATTTCACAACTTGTGAAGTAAACACTGCAATGTCACTCAGTACACTGCCTCATGAAGGTCACTGCTAGCTCTCACTGCATAAGCAACCATGTGCTGCCATCTATTGGTGTACTGCAGAACTAGTCCAAGAACTTTTTCATACCACCTCGTAAATAAAGTGACTGGTAAGATATATATATATAAGATATATATATATATATAGCGCAGGAGTGGCTGTGTGGTAAGTAGCTTGTTTACCAACCACATGATTCCAGGTTCAGTCCCACTGCGTGGCACCTTGGGCAAGTGTCTTCTACTATAGCCTCGGGCTGACCAAAGCCTTGTGAGTGGATTTGGTAGACGGAAACTGAAAGAAGCCCATCGTATATATGTATATATATGTATGCGTGTGTATATGTTTGTGTGTCTGTGTTTGTTCCCCTAGCATTGCTTGACAACCGATGCTGGTGTGTTTATGTCCTCGTTACATAGCGGTTCGGCAAAAGAGACCGATAGAATAAGTACTGGGCTTACAAAAGAATAAGTCCGGGGTTAAGTTGCTTGATTAAAAAGGCGGTGCTCCAGCATGGCCGCAGTCAAATGACTGAAACAAGTAAATGAGTAAAAGAGTAAAAGAGTAAAGCAGCTGGCATTGAGAAGGGCATCCAGCCATAGAAACCATACAGATAAAGGTGCTTGGTGTGTTCCTCTAGTTCACCAGCTCCCATCAGGCTTTCCAACCGATGCCAGCAGGGAAGATGGATGTTAAATGGTGATGAGGAATCCTTTCTTCTCTGAGCAGCAATGAACCAGAAAAAGATGATGTTATTGACTTTGAACAGGACCCAAAAAAAAGAAGTTAATTTTGGAAAAGCTCAGCTGGATGTCAAGCAAGTTGGTATGAAAAGATTACAGCTCCCACTAGCTCGGTTCTGCGAGTAAAAAAAACACATATGTTTGCGAAACAGCATTCTCTGCAATTTTTGAATCCCAAAATCAAAACGGAGAAACCAATTTTGTGTTTTGGATGACATGCACATAACCTTATCAGAAACGGTAATCTGATTCCATGTTTTGATTCCAGAGAAAATAGCTGCAAAAACCCTCACTTGATTAATAACACTCCATGTTATTATGTAACCAAAACATTATGGAGTTGTCCATTTTAGTTTATTTACATCTGTCTTTTTTTTGTAATTTCTTTTCTTTTTTTTTTTTACCCCAACTAAAGCTAGAAAATAGTAAATTGTATTGATTTATAATTTGAAACAGATGCGCCCAAATTATGTTGTAAAATCATTTGCGACTTAACTTCTATATTTGTTTGTGTTATTTACACCATTTCCCTAGAAATAAATTGGACAAATTCCTTGTGATTCTCTTTCCGGTTCAGTTTGTGGTTAGCCATAAATAAAACGAAGCTCTTGACGTCTTTTGAAGTCATACTGACAACATTAAAAGGGGTGGTGGTGGTGATGATGATGGTAATGGTGAAGGGGATGATGATGGTGAAGGTGATGGTGATGACAATGATGATGATGGTGGTAGTTGATGATGATGATGGTGGTGGAGAGGATAATGATGATGATGTTGGCGCTGATGATGATGATGTTGGCACTGATGATGATGATGATGATGAAGATGATGGTGATGATGAAGTTAATGACAATGATGATGATTATGACGATGAAAATGATGACGACGATGATGATGAAGATGCCAGCAGCAATTGTGATGATGATGATTTCGACAGTCTGGTGAAGGAGACACAGTGGGCAAAGTGTGCAATGCTTTGGTATGTGGTGGGGGCTGGCAGAGTCTGGAATTGCTAAAAGTTAAGACCCCACCCCCTGCTGCAATAAGACTGAAACATGTCATGGGTTGTCTCCCTTATTTGAGGAAACTATTAGTCATAATGTGTTAATGTTGTTGTTTCAACTCCCTCCCCTCCACATTATATTTTTGATGCACGCTACATTAAATGTGAGTGACGATGGCAGATGTTAATATAAGCAACAACACACACACACACACACACACACACACACACACACACACACACGCACACACACACACATGCTAATACACACACACACACTCTGACATTAACCCCCAAATTGAAACAACAGCAATCACAACAACACATACAATATATGAACCAAACAAGGGGCCTCCGTGTGGACACTGAGATTGCTAGAAATAACAGCAGCTACAACTTCCTCAAATCTTACTTTATCTTCTAATCCATCAACATAGCAACTGAAGTCCATAAACAAGAGACAAAAACTGTTATATCAGGTGGACAACACCCATACACTCCCCCCCACACACACACCCTCCCTCTCAAACACACACATACATATACACATTAGTGTAGCTGGAGGGGGCAAAGGGTAGGGGCAGTCCACCCTGGGTGGCTCTTTTAAAGGGGAACCACTTTTGGGTCTGCTGAAGGCAATATGTGTTTTTTTGAGGGGTCTGGGGGAAGCAAACGGAAGGGCTGCCCTGGGTGGCACACACTCTAGCTATGCTAGTGCATATACATATATACGCACACATGCACGCACTCATACATACTCACATATAAAGGCACCTACACACACAGACACACACACACACACACACACACACACACATATATATAGAGGTAAGGTAAGTTAAAGAACCCCTTCAGTCATGAACGACCAAGGGATTGCAAAAGTCCAGGCAAGGATGTTCATGGTAGACCAGCAGTCACCCATGCATCCCAGCCCCCCCCTCCATGCCACTGCTGTTATCCAAGGGAAAGGCAAAGGGGCCGATGCAGCTGGGCACCAATGATGTCACAATTCATTTCTACAGCTGAGTGAACTGGAGCAATGTGAAATAAAGTGTCTTGCTCAAGAACACAACACACTGCCCAGTCCAGGAATCGAACCCTCTACCTCATGATTGTGATCCCAATGCTCTAACCACTGAGCCATGCACCTTCATATAATATATATATATGTGTGTGTGTGTGTGTGTGTATGACTCTGGAGATGTGAACACTATACTTCAGAACATTCTGAATTCAATATGGGTGGCATGTGCAGCATCAGTACCACGCAAGCACAAAAACCACCCAATAGCGCAATTTGGGAGACTGCAGCAGTTTGACTTGCTAGGAAAGAACGCTGTAATGCTGAACAGGAATACAAATTGCATAAATCAGAGATCAACAGGAAAAACGCAAAAGATCAGCCAACCATCTCAAGCAGGTGACAAAAAAAGGCAGTGCTTGAATTCAAACAGCGCATAGCAACCAACCCTGACAGCAAAGTGTTCTGGAAGTATGTACATTCAAAGCAGACACCTCACTCTCCATTTGATCCCCTTCACAATCCTCACACTGGGCAGATTACTGGCAATCCCAAAGAATGTGCAGAAATCATTGCTGGATGCTATGCAGGCATCTTTACTGTCGAAGATCAAAATGTTCCATCTCCATCACCTCTGACACTGGACTCTATAACTACTATGAAATTTACACCAGCAATGCTACAATGCCACCTTAAGAACAAAGGTAACTATGCCTTTCCTGGTCTCAATGGTGTTACATACCTACTTCTCAAACGCGGTGGGTACTTTCTTCTAAACCAACTTTCTCTATTCTTCCAATTCTGTCTTGACAATGGTGTTACTCCAGAGCAGTGGAAAACTGCCAGTGTTATCCCTCTGTTCAAAAAAGGTGACCGCACATCGCCTGTCAACTATTGCCCCATTAGTCTTACTAGCTGCATCACCAAAATGATGGAATCCTGTGTCAGAGAAACCCTCTTGAACTTCTGGAAGTCTCACAGCCTCATCCAGCCATCACAATTTGGATTTATTCCTAACTCCAGCTGCTGTAATCAACTCATTGAGTTTCTTGAGGACATTACCTGAATCACTGATCGCAGATCCTGAGTGGATGTTGTTTACCTGGACTTTGCTAAGGCTTTTAACTCTGTGTCACACAAAAGACTTATGGTGAAACTCTCTGCAATGGGTGTAAGAGATGATCTCTATAACTGGTTGAAGTCCTTCATTATCGGCCGAAAAGAGGTTGTCACAGTTCTAGGACAGCATTCTTCACCCTATGAGATGACATCTGGTGTACCACAGGGATCTGTTCTTGGTCCCCTTTTATTTGTTGCATATGTTAATGACATAGATACCAACTTAAAGAATGCCACAGTGCTGAAATATGCAGATGACATCAAGCTGTACCTCGAAATAAAGAGGACAGATCCTGTACACTATAGATCTTTATTGCCATCAGACCTGGACACAATGCAGCAGTGGGACATGGACTGGCAACTCAAGCTGGCTGTGGACAAATGTACCACCAGGCATTTTGAGAGGAAAAACCCAGCGTCTGCTTACTCCCTCCACAACACTAATCTCACAAAGTCTACAACTCAGGCACCCTTCCTGTCACCAACCCAACCCGTTTCCAATCAAGGTAACACACTTCCCATGGCCAAATATGTTTTTTCCATGGAAAACTGGAAACAAACAACATTGCTTGTATGACAGCGACACTCATTTACAACCATCATGTGGACTCAAGACAAGGATACGCACACACACACATACATGTGTATATGTATATATATATATAATATATATATATATATATATCATCCATGTTAAGCTAGTTTAGTCATGATACCTCACTTGCCTCTTATGAGGGTGCCAGGCATAAAAATTACATAAAAGTGGGGATGCTATAAAAAAGGGTTTAAGAAGTGCTGCTGTAGGCTTTGAATCAAAAGGGATTGTCATCATCGTTTTAATGTCCACTTATCTATGCTTGCTTGGTTCTGACAGGATTTGTTGAGGCAGATTTTACAATGGTTGGATGCTCTTGCTGTCACTAACCCTCCTCACCTGCTTCCGACCAAGGTATTATTTTACTGTAGCCAGGCATGCTTTTCACAGAAGACTGGAACTGAACCAGCTCGCTCATGATGGAGATGATCGCTTACAACAATCATGCATTGTCTAAACAAGGGTACACACACATGCACATACATGTACATGGTGGGCTTGGCTTCTTTCAATTTCCATGTTCCAAATCCACCCACAAAGCTTTGGTCGGTCGAGGGTTATAGAAGAAGACACTTGCTTGAGATGCTACACAATGGGACCGAACCCAAGAGCGTATGATAAGGAAACGAGCTCCTTAACCACACAGCCACACCTACACTTGCAGCATGGTTGCTATTTCTAGCAGGCAGAGCAACCTCATAGAGGCCTCAGTCATATGCTATGCTGTTATGCGGATGGGGGATTATGAGGGTGGTGTGATGGCCCTCTTGAGGGTTTAAGTAGCTCATCTAGATAGAATATCATTGATAAACCGTATCTAGCATGTAACTACACATGCTGTGCAATGGGCGCAGTGGATGTAATGCTGTGTAAGCTATCAAACATCTATGAACATGTGTGTGTATATACATATGTGTATATGTGGATATATGTATATGTGGATATGTGGATATGTGTGTGTGTGTGTTCGTCGTATATGTGCTTGTGTGTGTGCGGGAAGGTGGTGGTGTGGGTCTGTAGGCATGCGTTTGTTTAAAAACAAGAGATACGCCAGCTTGCACTTTATCACCAGAGTGCATAGCGACAGATGCTGCAGTTGGGATGAAGAGAGCGTGAAAACGTACATCCGTACGAACGTGTGGGTGACGGTGGTGGTGGTGGTGAGGGAGCGTGGGGTATGGGGGAACCACGGAGGGAATCACTATGTGGTTGTTAAACCTTTCTAGAAATAGCAACAAATTGTCCCTCAGATCACTCCTCACACCCCTTATTACAAAAAAAAAAAAAAAAAAAAAGCAAGCATGGATTCAGATGTGGCTGTGAGGTAAGAAGCCTGCTTTTTCAACAATGTGGGCCTAGGTTCAATCCCACTACATGGCAAAAGTTGGCCAGTGCCTTCTGAGTGAATTTTGTGTGTGTGTGTGCATGTATGTATATATCTATCTATCTATCTATATATATATATGTATGTATGTATATATATATATATATACATATATAATATATATATATATATATACATATATATATATTATGGTGTACATATATATATATATATGCTTTTATTCTCTTACTGGTTTCAGTGTTTGACTGCGGCCATGCTGGAGCACCACCTTAAAGGGTTTCTGGTGAAGAAAAACCCCAGTACTTATTCTTTGTAAGCTTACTACTTAGCCTATCGGTTTCTTTTGCTGAACCACTAAGTTACGCGGACATGAACACACCAAGTGATGGTGAGGGGACACACACCACACACACACCACACACACACAACATACATACCATACATACATACATATATATATACATATATATAATTATATCTATATATATATATATATATATATATTATATATATGCTTTTATTCTCTTACTGGTTTCAGTTGTTTGACTGCGGCCATGCTGGAGCACCACCTTAAAGGGTTTCTGGTAGAAAGAGAATCAACCCCAGTACTTTTCTTTGTAAGATTACTACTTAGCCTATCGTTTCTTTTGCTGAACCACTAAGTTACGCGGACATGAACACACCAAGTGATGGAGGGGACACAAACAAACACACACACACACACACATACATACATACATACATACATACATACATATATATATACATATATATATATATATATATATATATATATATATATATATATATATATATATATATACAACAATTGAGGCAAAATTAATTAATTATTAATCAATTTCACCAAGTGTTCAGTATGCAAAGGGACCATTCAAGGCGAATTCAAATTATTACATTATATAAAAGGCTTAGTAAAATAAATTACTTTGCCGCATACTGAACTCATTAGAAATAGCAGCTAAAAAATTTTTTTAAAGCTATTTCTCTAATTAAAGAAAATCTCTCTCATATATAGTGTTTGCTTAATTCAACTCACAAAAGTTTGGGGGTAAGGACATCGAAAAATCAAATGCTAAGGTTATTCGAGAACGTACGTTTCAAGATTAGTCAAAACAACATTTCTATCATCGGCTCAGAATTCCTTGGTTTGGATTTGGAAACACTGAAATAAGAACATACCCTTTCGAAGATCTGCTGTACGTTCTCGAATAACCTTAGCATTTGATTTTCGATGTCCTTACCCCCAAACTTTGTGAGTTGAATTAAGCAAACACTATATATGAGAGAGATTTTCTTTAAGTATTAGAAATAGCTTTAAAAAAGTTTTTTAGCTGCTATTTCTAATGAGTTCAGTATGCGGCAAAGTAATTATTTTACTAAGCCTTTTATATAATATATATATATATATATATATATATATGACAGGCTTCTTTCAGTTTCTGTCTACCAAATCCACTCACAAGGCTTTAGTCAACACATGGCTATAGCAGAAGTCATTTGTCCAAGTTGCCACACAGTGAGACTGAACCTGGAACCATGTGGTTGGGAAGCAAGTTTCTTACCACACAGTCACGCCTGCGCAATCAGTGTGTGTGTGTGGATCAAGAGTTAACTTAAGGAGTTCAAAAATGGCCTCGAGAGGGTCTCCTTGTGGACAGTCTACATGCTAGATATAGTAGCCAGGATCTCATTTAAATTGTGTGTACATGTGATTTTATTAAGAAAGGAAGGACATTTAGGATAATGTAGTCCAAGATACATTGAAATATTTTTTTTCTAAGGGATGGTCATGGCAGTAATGCCTTTGGTCATAGGTCTACTCAAGTCAGAACTGGTCTGAGGGAAAGGAACCAAAATCTGTTGCAGCAGCTGCTGCTGATGCTACTACTACTACTACTACTACTAATACTATGACTAACACTACTGCTGCTGCCACCAACTTCACCCCCACCCTCACTACTAGTACAACAGCAGTGACAAAGACAACAACAACTGCAACAACAACGACAACAACAACAACAGCAGCAGTTAACTGGAAATTACTGTTGGGTGGTGTGTCATAAACAACCCATTTTGGCAGTGACGATGGCGGTGGCAATGGTGGTGGTGGTGGTGGTGGTGGTGGTGGTGGTGGTGGTGGTGGTGGTGGTGGTGGTGGAGGTGGTGGTGGTGTGGTGGTGGTGGTGGTGGAGGTGGGGTGGTGGTGGTGTGTGGTGGTGGTGGCGGTGGTGGAGGCGGTGGCAGTAATATTTACAGAGACATAATCAGGGTGAGATAAGGGTAGACTGAAAATAACATGAAAAGATAACTTAATCAGATTACACACACACACACACACACACACACACACACCTTGTCGTATAATTACCTTTACCCTCCCCCCATCCCCATACACCACCCCGCTTTTCTTCTATGGATTCTCAAGATAAAATGGTGTCTGAGCTGCTGACAGATATAGGTGTGTTTTAAAACAGAGACTGCAAACAAAAAAAAAAAAAATCAACAGGCAGGTAGAGAGTTTTGGTGGGGAGACATCATTCTGAAGAGACCCCCCCCCCCGGATCTGGAGTCGCAGATGGAGGCCCCTACTCAGTTGCATGACATTCTAAAAATAGAAGCCAAATCGCCATTAAATCCAATTCCAGAGGATCTTTTAAGAATAGGGCATCAGGAGACATGCATTTTCAGGATAAGTGAGTCCTAGCCTGCAGTTTACGTTGACCCTTTTTGAAACCAACCTGCCTGAAAAGGGCTGCTACAAAACCAGCCACAAAATCCCCTTCACATTCCACTCCAGAGGGTCTTTAAAAATCCCACCCTAGAGATTCAAATCTCACCCTAAAAGGATTCTTTTGAAGTAGATTTTCAGGACATGTGCTTCTCTAGGATAACTTAATTTTAAATTACAGTTTAGTCAAACCCTTTCAATGCCAATCTTCTATGATACAAGTTTTCTGTTTTAAATGAAAACTTTCCATCAAGATTCCATGTTAATTTATACTCTTTACTCTTTACTCTTTTACTTGTTTCAGTCATTTGACTGCGGCCATGCTGGAGCACCGCCTTTTAATCAGGACTTATTCTTTTGTAAGCCCAGTACTTATTCTATCGGTCTCTTTTGCCGAACCACTAGGTAACGGGGACGTAAACACACCACCATCGGTTGTCAAGCAATGCTAGGTGGACAAACACACACATACACATATATACATATATATACATATATACGACAGGCTTCTTTCAGTTTCCATCTACCAAATCCACTCACAAGGCATTGGTCGGCCTGGGGCTATAGCAGAAGACACTTGCCCAAGATGCCACGCAGTGGGACTGAACCCGGAACCATGTGGCTGGTTAGCAAGCTACTTACCACACAGCCACTCCTGCGCCATGTTAATTTATGTTTCAAACGTCAGCTTAATACAAAGTTATTTTGGTAAATTCTTCATTATTTTAAAAATAAATTGAAACAAAGTCAGTTTGCATTTCAACAGAATATGGTAACAAAAGAGCTGAAGTGATCTAAATTAAAGCCTTCTATCGTCATTAATTTATATTCCAAACGTCAGCTTAATAAAAAGATATTTTGGTAAATTCTTCATTATTTTGAAAATTAATCAAAACAAAGGAAGAATATTTCCACAGAAATATGACAGTAAAAGGTTTAACCATTTTGCATATAAATCAGGCATATCTGGCCAAAACCTCCCTGTTTTATGTTCAAACTGGCCAGATCTGGCCAGTCACACCTACCCTACAATGTCATTCTAAGAAAAAAGTCACATCATCAAAATCTCAAAGCTATGAGATAATGCATGATCAATTCAAAACAACACAAATAAACATTACATTTGATAGAGAAATCTGAAGGCTAAAGGGTTAAGGTGCTAACCAGTGGTCTAAAGTATTGGACTCTTTGGTGAATGAAATTGACTGACCATACTGATGGTGGGTTAAGGTGCTGGACAATACAAGTGACCATAGTGTCAGACCAGTGACTTAAAAACATGGACTATCTAGGTGGCCATAGTGACCCAGAGGCTAAAGTAGTGACCAGTGAAGGACTGGCTAATCAAAACACATGTTAGGAGGCAATCCAGCTATGATCAAGTTGTCTCCTTATCATAAGCAGTGTATACAGGACCATAATACTGCTTGATTTGCCAGAAAGAGCAGACAAATCTCCCTGAGACCATATCCTATCATCGTAATAAGAACAAAGAAACCGAGTACATATTAGACAATGTAGCCCGAGATAAACAAACAGGGAGTACGGCTATGGATGGAAATGGATGGATCTTTTGCATCATAGGTCTGCTGGATCAGGACTGGCCTGGGGCTAAATGACAACAATCACCACAATAAATCATGTCAATGAAAAGTTATTCGAAACAGCTATCACGCTCTCCCTCAAACCTCACACCTTGCTCTTTTGAAAGGGATGATAATGTAGCCCGACAAACCCTAAGAAAGGGAACGAAGGGACCATGGTTGGTTAAATAATATATGATGATGATGATGATGATGATGATGATGATAAAGACGGCGAGCTGGCAGAATCGTTAGCACGCGGGTCGAAATGCGTAGCCGTATTTCGTCTGCCATTACATTCTGAGATTAAATTCCGCTGAGGTCGACTTTGCCTTTCATCCTTTCGGGATGTACCAGTTACGCACTGGGGTCGATGTAATCGATTTATTCCGTTTGTCTGTCCTTGTTTGTTCCCTCTGCGTTTAGCCCCTTGTGGGTAGTAAAGAAATAGGTGATGATGATAATGATGATGATCATCATCATCATTATCATCATCATCATCATCAATTATTGTTTACTTTTATTTACGGAGTTTGTTGAAGCAAATTTTCTACAGCTGGATGCTCTTCCTGTCACCAACCCATACCTGCTTCACAGAAAGGTAATATTTCCCTGCCTGGCCAGTCATGCCTTTCATAAAAGATTCAAAATAAACATTGCTTGTATGATGATGGGGAAAAACAAAAGGATGAAGCTGCTTCCCGAGTCTTGCAGACTCATAAGGCCAGTTTCTTGGATTCCCTAATATATATACTCTCCCATGGATGGGATGCTAGTGCATTGCAGGAATACTCACTTTTGCCAGCCAAAGGGATTGGAGCAATGGGAAATGAAGGGTTTTGCTCAAGAACACATTGCATTGCCCAATCCAGGAATTGAAACCACAATCTTACAATCATGAATCCAACACCCTAACCACTAAACCATGCACCTCCACTTGTGATGATGATGGTATTTATTTACAACCACCACATAATGCCAAGACAAGGGTACACGCACACACACACGCACACACACACACACACACACACACACACACACACACACACACACACACACACACACACACACACACACACACACACACACATGTTGCGGATCCGTGGAATAAGCTGCCGGACGAGATAGTGAAGATGCCGACGACCGCTCGGTTCAAAGTCTCTCTTGACCAGAAATGGCCTGAACTCTTTGCATGACCACGACCCTGTACATAACTCCATGTCCCCCTACATGGCCTTGCTTTTTGCTTTTTGAGCCAATAAATTAACTTAACTTAACTTAACTTAACATGTTTACAGCAGGTTTCTTTCAGTTCCCATCTACCAAATCAAATCACAAAGCTTTGGTCGATAGTAGAAGACACTACTTGCCCAAGGTGCTGTGCAATGGGACTGAACCCAAGACCACATAGTTGGGAGGCAAGTTTAAAAAAACAATAAAACAAATCCATACAAACAACTTACTTTTCACTGCCCGTCCTGACAGGTCGTTCCCTCTTCGTATAGACTTGCTCTGTAGAACAGTCATACATTCCATCTCCGTAGAGAACCGTAGTTCCATCATCCACACCATCACGGCGCTTCCCGAAGTAGTCTCCACACTGCTTGTTGTCCCTCCCCCGTTACTGCTGACCACACTGCCGATGCTGCCGGAACTGGACATGCTGAAAGCAGCTGACATACTTGGTCTGCTCACTGACGACTCTTTGTCACTGGAATACAAAAACAAAAGAAAAACTGTAATTATCTATTTCTTTATTACCCACAAGGGGCTAAACACAGAGGGAACAAACAAGGACAACATAGGTATTAAGTCATTATCGACCCCCAGTTCGTAACTGGTACTTAATTTATCGACCCCGAAAGGATGAAAGGCAAAGTGGACCTGGCGGAATTTGAACTCAACGTAACGCAGACGAAATACCTATTTCTTTATTACCCACAAGGGGCTAAACATAGAGGGGACAAACAGGACAGACATAGGTATTAAGTCGATTATATCGACCCCCAGTTCGTAACTGGTACTTAATTTATCGACCCCGAAAGGATGAAAGGCAAAGTGGACCTCGGCGGAATTTGAACTCAACGTAACGCAGACGAAATACCTATTTCTTTATTACCCACTAGGGGCTAAACATAGAGGGGACAAACAAGGACAGACATAGGTATTAAATCGATTACATCGACCCCAGTGCGTAACTGGTACTTAATTTATCGACCCCGAAAGGATGAAAGGCAAAGTGGACCTCAGCGGAATTTGAACTCAACGTAACGCAGACGAAATACCTATTTCTTTATTACCCACAAGGGGCTAAACATAGAGGGGACAAACAAGGACAGACATAGGTATTAAGTCGATTACCTCGACCCCAGTGCGTAACTGGTACTTAATTTATCGACCCCGAAAGGATGAAAGGCAAAGTGGACCTCGGCGGAATTTGAACTCAACGTAACGCAGACGAAATACCTATTTCTTTATTACCCACAAGGGGCTAAACACAGAGGGAACAAACAAGGACAGACATAGGTATTAAGTCGATTACATCGACCCCAGTGCGTAACTGGTACTTATTTATCGACCCCGAAAGGATGAAAGGCAAGTGGACCCGGGCGGAATTTGAACTCAACGTAACGCAGACGAAATACCTATTTCTTTATTACCCACAGGGGCTAAACACAGAGGGAACAAACAAGGACAGACATAGTTATTAAGTCGATTACATCGACCCCAGTGCGTAACTGGTACTTAATTTATCGACCCCGAAAGGATGAAAGGCAAAGTGGACCCGGGCGGAATTTGAACTCAACGTAACGCAGACGAAATACCTATTTCTTTATTACCCACAAGGGGCTAAACACAGAGGGAACAAACAAGGACAGACATAGGTATTAAGTCGATTACATCGACCCCAGTGCGTAACTGGTACTTAATTTATCGACCCTGAAAGGATGAAAGGCAAAGTGGACCTCGGCGGAATTTGAACTCAACGTAACGCAGACGAAATACCTATTTCTTTATTACCCACAAGGGGCTAAACATAGAGGGAACAAACAAGGACAGACATAGGTATTAAGTCGATTATATCGACCCCCAGTTCGTAACTGGTACTTAATTTATCGACCCCGAAAGGATGAAAGGCAAAGTGGACCTGGGCGGAATTTGAACTCAACGTAACGCAGACGAAATACCGCTAAGCATTTCGCCCGGCGTGCTAACGTTTCTGCCAGCTTGCCGCCTTAAAACTGTAATTATCACCGACCCTTTAGCATTTAAACTGGTCATGTCTGGCCTAAATATCCTATCTATCCTATATTTTAAACTGGCCAGATCAGGCCTCTCATGCCTCCCCTACAATGTCATTCTAGAAATAAGCAATCACATCAATGATATCTCAAAGCTATAAGATAATGCATGGTTAATACAAGGTAATTGTTTTATTCTTTTACTTGTTTTAGTCATTTGACTGCAGCCATGCTGGAGCACCGCCTTTAGTTGAACAAATCGAACCCAGGACTTATTCTTTTGTAAGCCTTGTACTTATTCTTTTGGTCTCTTTTGCTGAACTGCTAAGTTATGGGGGATGTAAACACACTGATATCGGTTGTCAAGCAATGGTGGGGGGACAAACACACACACACACACACACACACACACACATACAACAGGCTTCTTTCAGTTTCTGTCTACCAAATTTACTCAAAAAGCTTTTGTTGGCAAAAGGCTGTAGTAGAAGATGTTTGCCCAAGGTGCCATGCAGTGGGAGTGAACCCGGAACCATGTGGTTAAGAAGCAAGCTTCTTACCACCCAGCCACTCCTGCACCTATATGAATAAATAAACATTATATTTGACAGAAATAATCTGAAAAATTAAAGAGTTAAAATAATTAGTAAGTTGATGCATAAGTGGGTAGACAGTTGCTGATGTTGGGGCCGTAGTGTGATGAGAGTTTGGGTCTCCTGGGAAGTCTTTGACTTTGCTACCTTCTCTAAGTTTAAAACAGAGTCACTCCTCAAAAATACTGCCAGGTTGGAATGAGACGACTAGGCACAGCTGTTTGGATGTTGGCAATGTGGCATGGTTCACTGGACATTCGGTTTGGTTTGGTGATAGTACTTTTTGGTACAGTGGGCAAATTACACACACACACACACACACACACACACACACACACACACACACACATAGAGTGAAGGTGAGTGGCGCAGTGGTTAGTCTGTTGCACTCACAATTGCTAGATCGTAGGTTTGATTCTTGGGCTGGGTGGTGCTTTGGGTTCTTGAGCAAAACAACTTCGTTTCACCTTGTTCTAGTTCACTCAGCAGTAAATTGGTAACTCAGCGATGGAATAGCCATCACATCGGGGGTGGAGGGGGCAGTGTTCCTACTGCTGGATGCCTTTCCTAACGCCAACCACTTTACAGCATGGACTGGGTGCTTTTCTTGTGCCATTAGCACCATCGAGGTAACCGTACAGCTCACAAGCATAAAATCCCAGAAGAAGGGCTTTATGCTTAGGAGATGAGGATCAAATATGACAGAAAGGGGATGACACAGATTAGGTTCTTGTTGTAAGGGAGCAACATGGATGGCTACCTACATTTAGGGGAGAGCGAAAATGAATCAGTAGTACCTGTGAAGAGACGAATAGTGGTGACACGGTACCTGGGTGGAACTTCAAGGTGAGTAGAGGTGAACAGGGACAGAGAAATTGGGATTATGAATGGGTGGGGGTTGGCATGCATGGAGGTGAGGTTGGGTGAGGGATAGGGGAAATGGTTGGCATCATTCAAAAGCTAAAACAATGTGAAGCGCACTGTGATCAGTGATGTGTAACAACATCATGCCTTGTTAGGTCGATACCATGATACCGTGATACACATACAGAGAGTGAGAGTGAGTCTGTGTGTGCGTGAGTGTGTATTTGTTCTTGTTCTTTGGTGTGTGTGTGTGAGCTCTTTCTTCTTCTCCTGTGTGTGTGTGTGTGTGTGTGCACGCAAGCACTTTCTAGCTCCTGTGTGCATGTGTGTGTATGAGATCTTTTTCCCTCCTTTGTGTTTGTGTATATGTGCATACATTTTTCCCTTTGTGTGTGAGTGGAATCTTTCTCATTCCACTATGTGTGTATATGTGTGTGATTGTGTGTGTGTGTGAGTGTGTGTGTGGGGGGAGTGAGTATGTGTGTGTGATTGTATGTATGTGTGTGTGATTGTGTGTGTATGTGTACGTGTGATTGTGTGTGCGTGTGATTGTGTGTGTGGGGGGTGAGTATGTGTGTGTGTGGGGTGTGTGTGTGAGTATGTGTGTGTGATTGTATGTGTGTGTGTGAGTGTGTGAGTATGTGTGTGTGATTGCGTGTGAGTGTGAGTGTGTGTGTATGTGGGCGTGTGAGTATGTGTACGTGTGATTGTGTGTGCATGTGCGTGCGTGTGTGCGAGTGTGTGAGTGTGTGTGAGTGTGAGAGTGTGTGTGAGTGTAGTGTGGTGTGAGTGTATGTGTGTGTGCATGTGCGTGCGTGTTTGTGTGTGTGTATGTGAGTGTGTGAGTGTGTGCATGCATGTGTGTGCGTGAGTGTGTGTGCACACGCATATGCGCACATGCATGTAAGTGTGTATGACCCTTCTCTACCATTATTACTCTCACTCCTTTCCTAAACCGAATAGCAATGAACTGAGGCAGAAAATGCCCCCTAAATATACACAGGGGTAAGACGGGGGGCCTTTATACCCCACCTTTATGTCCACCCACCTTTCATAATCCTCCTTCATTTCATTTTTACTTAATTAGAATAACAACTGAAATACCTATTCTACACACACACACACAAATGCATGTATTTCACAGACGCACACGCATGTATCTATACAAGCATATACATACACGTACGCATACACTGAGTAAAAGCAGAAATAGTCAGACCGACAGACAGGTAAATGGGTGTTTACTTTTAAGCGTTACCGTATTTCATGTACACCTTGAATCTTGCTAGATTTCGGTAAAATAAATAATCAGGGAAAGAAATTATACTTTTATACACACACACATACCTATTTATATAGAACTCTGTGAGTGTGTATGTATGTGTGTGTGTTAATAAATGCAAGTTCACCGATAGACTCATCATCCAGTCCATGGTTAACGCAGCCACCAAACATTAAGACTAGCACCAAACTTTTTGTGTGTATATGTACGCACAGCATGGTTTTGCATCTGTACACGTCTGATCTGATCTCTTCCTCTTACCATCCATACAAAACACTTGTATGTGTGTGTGTGTGTGTATACATTTGTGTGTGTGTGTGTGTGTGTGTGTATAGAAGTGTGTGTGTGTATATATATACATATGAGTGTGCACATGTGTATGTGTGTCTGTACAGACAGATAGATAGATATAAAATAAACCAAAGTGTTTGTGTGGGGGGGTAACAATGTTCTACAATATTAACAAAAATGTTGAGGATATATATATATATATATATATATATATTATTATATGTATGTATATGTATATGTATAATTGTATATATATGTATATATATATATATATATATATATATATATATATATATATATATAGTATATATATGTATGCATGTATGATATATTATATATATATATATATATATATATATATATATATTGTATATATACATATATATATATATGTATACATATATATATATGTATATATATATATATATATATATATAATATATGTATATATATATATATATATATATATATATATATATATATATATATATATATCATGTATGTATGTATGTATGTATGTATATGTATGTATATAAAGAACAAATGAAAGCAGAAGAAGGAATATACGAGAATATATTATTATGTGCGCAGATATATTAAACAAATATAGAATAAACAATAAATAATTGTATAAACAATGAAATAAATAAGTAAATAGATGAATAAGATGAGGAAGAGGCTGGCGGCAGGCCAGGCGGCAGGGCAGGAGGCAGGGCAGGAGGCAGTGTTTATTTACCTTAGCTCTTATTGCGACCATCTGTGTCAACTGAGAGTCTGCGAGAGCTTAATGAGGATTCCTCATTCTATTGGGTGAAAACCAATTAGTTAAGCATCATTCCCATTACTTAATGAAGGGGCCTTCAGACCCCTTACTAGCAGCTCATTGTCGGTTTAGTATCCCCACCCATTCATTAGTCATAGAATGAAGGGACAGTGCTCCTGTGATACTCGCAGATCTCTTCCCCCCCCCCCGAGACATCAGCATTTCGCCCCTACCCCCACCCCCAGCTTATGGGTTATGACAAATCCCACCAAGCTCAGAATATGGGGAAGACGAAATCTTTTGCTTTTGATAAAGTGTAATAATCATCATCACCACCATTGTCCGTGCCGGTGGTACGTAAAAGCACCATCCGTTCGTGGCCGTTTGCCAGCTCTGTCTGGCACCTGTGCGGGTGGCACGTAAAAAGCACCCACTACACTCACGGAGTGGTTGGCGTTAGGAAGGGCATCCAGCCATAGAAACACTGCCAGATCTGACTGGGCCTGATGAAGCCTTTCGGCTTCACAGACCCCAGTTGAACTGTCCAACCCATGCTAGCATGGAAAACGGACGCTATTCATCAACATGATGATCATGATGATTGGAAGAGTTGGGATGCTTTGATAGGCTTCGATGTGTCCAAAGACTGCATCAAGTTGCAATAACCTACTTTGGCATGGTTTTTCATGGCCGGGTCGCCTTCCTAATGCCAACCACTTTACAGCATGTGCTGGGAGCTTTTCTTGCACCATTAGCACTATTGAGGTCGCCATACAACTCAGAAGCCTATGAAACCCAAGAGGAAGGCTTTATGCTTAGCAGATGAGGATCAAATATGAGAGAAAGGGGATGATACAGAGAAGCTTCTTGTTGTAGGGGAGCTACATGGCCACCCACATTTAGGGGAGAGTGAGAATGAACCAGTAGTTGCTATGAAGAGACAAATAGTGGTGAACAGGTGTCTGGGTGATACCTCAAGATGAGTAGAAGGGAACAAGGACAGAGAAGCTAGGGGATCTTTTCCTTTTGATGGACGGAATTTTCTAGTTAACTAAACAATTTGAAACTTCGTATACTGGTAGAATGTGTCAAGAGAAAACATTATTGTAAACAAAATTGAAAACAAAATTGTAATTTGTAAGTTTAACGTAGTTTAATTCTTTGAATTTTAACCAATGAAATCCCAGCATTTGAGCTCAAATCATTTGCTGCATCTAAAAACTCACACACACACACGTCTTATTCATCCTTCTCTCTTCTGTCTTCTGCATGTGCTAGAAATAACAGCTATATCTCTTAAATCGATGAATTTCGTCACCCAATAAAAATATTAATGATATTTTTTGAATATTTTCTTTAATTTTTTTTACCGAAAAGGCTTCTCCCATGGTTTTGAAGGGCCAGAAACAACAAAAACAAAACAATAATATGCCTAAAGCGGTCTAGAGTTTGCGCGTGGAATGTGAGTCGTATTGTAAAAATTTGCGAAATATTTTTTCATAAAAGGATGCCCCAGCTTGTCAGAAGCTGTGAAATAAATTGGGAAAAAAATCCTCGACACCAGTGCGTAATTGGTACTTAATTTATCAACCCCGAAACGATGAAACATTGACCCCCCCCCCCCCCGCTTCTGGTTTATTTACCTTTTGTGTAAATTTGTTGCGGCAAGGGGCAAAACACAGAGGGGACAAAGCTGGGAGTATGAGCGAGTAAGGTTTTGCATGTATGGGGGTGGGGTGGGGTAAGAGATAGGGAAAATGGGCAGAGGGTGAGGGCAGGTGTTCATGAATACGTTGTTATGTCATATGTTAGGTTTGCAATCATAGGGTTTTGGGCATCATTCCAGTAGCTGGCAATGCATTGTGTTCTTAAGCAAGGCTCTTCATTTCTTGCTGCTCCAGTCAATGCAGTTGCAAGTGAGTACCAGCTTAATGCTAGTGCATCCTTCCTTCCTTCCACCTGTCACATCATCGATATGCATCTGAGTTAACAACGAGAAGCTTTCTTACAACTAAAATAAATAAAAATAAATGCACCCTTTTAAAGCCTAGCCAGGCTCATGGGCCTGGTTTCCCAGTTTCTATGGCGTATGTGTTCCCCAGCTGGATGGAACACCAGTCCATCGCAGCGTTACTCATTTTTGCCAGCTGATTGGACTGGAGCAACGTGAAATGAAGTGTTTTGCTAAAGAACACAACGCGTCACCCGGTCCAGGAATCGAAACCACAATCTTAAGATCATGAGCCTAATACCCTAACCACTAAGCCACGTGCCTCCACTTCTTACAACTATATAGGCATCAAAATCAATTAGTGAATGTACAGTACATATTGAGTCCTGCTCCCTTCCAAGTGACAATCAAGGACTGTTTGTTTTTTTTCTTTGTACAATTAGCTACAAAATGTATAAGGGCCACAACACAACATTTCCAGCAAATAAACACTGAAGAATTAGTTTCATTTGACATTTCTTTGTTTTTTGTTATTGCTTTATATTTATAGGAGCACTCTGTCAGTTACAACGAGGGTCCCAGCTGATACGATCAACGGAACAGCTTGCTCGTGGAATTAACGTGCAAGTGACTAAGCAATCCACAGACACGAGTACCCTTAACGTAGTTCTCAGGGAGATTCAGCGTGACACAGAGTGTGACAAGGCCGGCCCTTTGAAATACAGGTACAACTCATTTTTGCCAGCTGAGTGGACTGGAGCAACGTGAAATAAAGTGTCTTGCTCAAGGACACAACGCGTCGCCGGGAATCGAACTCACGACCTTACAATCGTCAGCCAAATGCCCTAACCACTAAGCCATGCGCCTTCACTTGCTTTATATTGATACACTTTTCAGGTCCATACTTTCACTTGTCTGATTCCACATTGTATTTTTTGTCTATTTGTTTTCTTTTTGTCTGGTATATACCCTTGTTATTTGTGCAAGTTTTACCCCTGTGTGTGTGACAGTGCATGGCCTGGTGGTTAGGATGTTGCACTCACAATTGTAAGATCATGGGTTCAATTCCAGGAGTGGGTGGTGAATTGTGTTCTTGACCAAAACACTTCCTCTCATGCTGCTCTGTGACCACACTGACACCTACTCAGTCAACGTTGATCTGATGGAGAGAGCGAGCTAATGTCCAACACATACATTTGATCTTTATAAACAAATCATTTTGTGCAGATTGTCCAGCAAGAAAATGCAGGACTGTCTTTCTTGGACAAGACACTACCATCCATGTGTGTGTGTGTGTGTTGCCGTTTCATTGTTAAACGTCCGTTTTCCATGCTGGCATGGGTTGGATGTTGTGACTGAGGGTTGGCGAGCCAGAAGGCTGCACCAGGCTCCAATCTGATCTGGCAAAGTTTCTACCACTGGATGCCCTTCCTAACACCACTCTGAGAGAGTAGTGAGTGCTTTTACGTGCCACGGGCACGAGGGCCAGTCAGGCGGTACTGGCATTGACCACGCTTAAATGGCTCTGTTTATGTGCCACCTCACAGGAGCCAGTCTGCGGTCCTGGCAACTATCACACTCGAATGGTGCTTTTAACCTTCCACTGGCATGGGTTCCAATCAGGCGGTACTGTCATTGGCCGCGACAATGATTTCACTTACCTCAGCAGGTCTTCGCAAGTGTAATTTATTGTCCAATGATTGAAGGGTACTCTTAAATGGGTTGGTTATATATATATATATATATATATATTATATATATATATATATACTCTTTTACTTGTTTCAGTCATTTGACTGCGGCCATGCTGGAGCACCGCCTTTAATCGAGCAAATCGACCCGGGACTTATTCTTTTGTAAGCCCAGTACTTATTCTATCGGTCTCTTTTGCCGAACCACTAAGTAATGGGGACATAAACACACCAGCATCGGTTGTCAAGCAATGCTAGGGGACAAACACAGACACACAAACACACACACACACACACACATATATATATATATATATACACACACACACAGGGATTGTAACAGCTACAAAATCTAGAGTTATAAACCTTATTTGATCAAGGCTGATCTAGGACTTACCAACAACAAAAACCTCAGCAGCAGTAAGCTATCTGTTACACATCAGAATCAAATCCAGGTGTATAAAAATCTCTCATCTTAATTGCTATGAAACAACCAAGAGATAATAAGCAGAGTGAGATATAGCAGGGTCCTTATGGTTTATGTGGTTTAATGTAATAATGAGAACAGTAAGATGCAGCAGGGCACTTGTGGTTAAATTAAATAAGAAAACCATTAAGGGGCAGGAGGGCCCTTTGGTTTAATGTGATAACAAGCATAGGATAAACATGAGGATCTTGTGGTTTAATGTAATAACCCTTTCTACTACAGGCACAAGGCTTGAAACGTTGGGGTAGGGGCCTGATCAGTTTCATTGACCCCAGTTTTTTACTGGTATTTTTTCCATTCACCTTGAAAGGACAAAAGGCAAAATCAATCATAGCAGAAAGGTTTAATGTGATAATAAGCTGGGTTGGGTGCAGAGGGGGACTTTGTGGTTTAATGTGGTTCCAGAGAGGGATTTGCTCTTGTCTTATTAAGATTACAAAATTATCGTTGCTATTAAAGACTAATTAACAAGAACAAGGAAATAAACAGCCAAAGAGGGTTGAGCAGGGCTGGGTGCGGGGTTGATTATTAGACATCTGTTAATAACTAAACATACTGGGGAAGGAAAAAATAGAAAACAAACAGGAAAAAATGTTTTTTTTATTGGAACCAAGACAGCAACAACAACAACAATAATAATAATGATAATAGTAATAATAATGATAATGATAAAAATTGACTTAAGAAAATAAGAAATTCATTCCTACATTGGCCACCTCAGTTGACCTCTTGTTCTCAAGAGGTCACTCAGTGCACAGCAATTAGTAAGTCTCAACTAATAAAGCACTTATTACATTATATTTAGAGGTCGTTAGCAACCCTGTCTCTCTTTCCTCTTTGCATGTGTACGTATGTGCAGACACACACACACACACACACATCATGAATCTTTATCATTTCCTTTTTCACACCAAACTTGACAAAGGTTTCTTTCTTGCCAACGAGGCAGTCTCTAGGTGGTCACTTGCTGTACAAGAAATAGCAACCAAACCACCCTTGAACGACTCCTCGGCATTTCTAACAAAAAACACACACTGGATAATGCAGTCTGAAGTAC
>NW_021832199.1:0-5000 GCF_006345805.1 Octopus sinensis
TCTGTGTTTGTTCCCCTAGCATTGCTTGACAACCGATTGCTTACGTCCCCGTCACTTAGCGGTTCGACAAAAGACACCGATAGAATAAGTACTGGGCTTACAAATAATAAGTCCCGGGGTCGATTTGCTCGACTAAAGGCGGTGCTCCAGCATGGCCGCAGTCAAATGACTGAAACAAGTAAAAGAAAAGAAAAAGAATATACAGTACAGTACTGTTTCTACTTCGCGGATTTTTACCTATCGCGGGGGTTTGGGAACGTAAACCCGCGATAGTCAAGGGATTAGTGTATATGTGTGTATATATATATATATATATAATCTTATATATATATATATATATATATATATATAAAGACAAGTAAGGGTATATTAATCAACATACAAATTAATTTTTGATTTATTGAAAACTTATCTGCTTCTAGAGAGGGTACAGCAATCGTTTGGTAGCAGCCGGTACCGATTACAAATAAGACAGGGAGATAATCTCAAGAATCAGGAATTCTGCAAAATACCATTAAGAAAAAGACAATATGGTGATCTGGAAACAAAAGGATAACTGTGCATACGTTTCTGCTCTGATAGATATCATCAGCACAGCAGTTTTACTTCATCTCCAACAACGCTCTAACGATTCTGCTAGCTCTCCGCCTATTAATTTTTTCTATTACAGTCATAAAACCTGAAATCTTAGGTGAAGTGGCCAGTCGATTCTATCGACCCCGAAACGATGAACGGCAAAATCGACCGGAAGAAATGCAGCTAAGCATTTTGTCCGACGCTATTACGATTCTGCCAGATCGTCGCCTTTTATTAATAGTTACTGTTGTGTGGACTTTGGTAGAAACAACAGACATGTTGAAGAGTATCTATGTTATTGTACAGGCGCTCGCGCGCAAACATGCACAAACGTGTGTATGTGTGTGTGTGTGTACAGTACTTGTTATGTATTATAATCAAATGTATGGATGCTTATATATAATATTATATATATATATATATATATATATATAATATATATATATATATTATAGGCGAAGGAGTGGCTGTGTGTTAAGAAGCTTGCTTCCCAACCACATAGTTCCGGGTTCAGTCCCACTGCGTGTTAACTTGGACAAGTCTGTTCTGCTATAGCCTCGGGCCGACCAAAGCCTTGTGAGTGGATTTGGTAGACGGAAACTGAAAGATCCCGTCGAATATATATGTGTGTGTGTGTGTATTTGCGTGTCTGTGTTTGTCTCCCCACCATCGTTTGATAACCGATGTTGGTGCGTTTACGTCCCCGTTATCTAGTGGTTCGGCAAAAAGAGACCGATAGAATAAGTACACGGCTTACCAAAGAATAAATCCTGGGGTCGATTTGCTCGACTAAAGCGTTGCTTCAGCATGGCCGCAGTCAATGACTGGAACAAGTAAAAGAATATATACATATATATATATATATATATATATATATATATATATATATATATATACATACATTACATACATACATACATACATATATATATATATAATATATAATATACATATATATATGTTTATATATATATACATATAATATATATATATACGTATATATACACACACACACACACACATATATATATATATATATAATATATATATATATATACATCACACTATCGGTGATTTATAATATATATTTGAAATGTATTAATCGTTGCTTCAGTCAATATTCGGTTTTTGCTATGAGAAACCGTTTGTGTATATATACACATTCATCTAACCATCGATCTACTACCTACCTACCTACTTACCTATCTGTTTGTGTATGTATGTATGTATGTATCTATCTATCTATCTATCTATCTATCTATCTATCTATCTATATCCACTTATCTTTCTCTCTCTCTCTCTCTCTCTCTCTCTTATATATTATATTATATATATATATATATATATATATATATATATATGCTATTTTGGCTCGAGTCAAGGTCACTTCAATCGAAAAGAAAGACGCTTCCACAGTGTTTGAGCCGTTTCTTAGAACTTCTTTGTTGCTTCCTTCATATTTGCGTGTGTTCTAGAGGAGACGGAAATGTGATTCAATGATGTTCATGCCTCATTCATATTTATTGTAGTTATCGCATGAACGAACTCTTCGGCAATTTGTTTGTGTTATTAATTGATGTTAGTGTTTGAATATTGGGCGGCGGCAGGTTGAGCAGAAGGGAAATAGTGAAAGTCGGTAGGAAAGGATAGATAGATAGATAGATAGATAGATAGATAGATAGATAGATAGATAGATAGATAGATAGATAGATAGATAGATAGATAGATAGATAGATAAAGAGAGAGAGAGAGGAGAGAGAGATGTAGAGTGTGAGACAGAGAGGGGGTGAAGATGAAGGCGAGGCAGAAATAAAGAGAAAAACGAAAGGGAATATAGAGAATGAATAGAGAGGTAGGAAGAAAGTCGAGTGAGAGGGTAGAGAAGAAAAACAGAAACGAAAGGAAGGCCAGAAGAATAGAACACTTGAGACAGACAGACAGACAGACAGACAGACAGACATATAGATAGATAGATAGATAGATAGATAGATAGATAGATAGATAGATAGATAGATAGATAGATAGATAGGTAGGTAGGTAGGTAGGTAGGTAGGTAGGTAGGTAGGTAGGTAGGTAGATAGACAGATAGGTAGATAGATAGACAGGTAGATAGATAGATAGATAGATAGATAGATAGATAGATAGATAGATAGATAGATAGATAGATAGATAGATAGATATAGAGAGAAAGCAAGAGGTGGTAAAGGTGAGCGATAGACAGAGAAAAGCTAAGAGGAGGAGAAGGCGGAAGTGAGAGAAAGAGAAAATAAAGATAGCTCCATATGTCGTCTGATAATATAAATTGATTGATTTGATGGATTTCTTGACATAGATCGATTCATATACTGATAGTTGGTTTGATATATAATTTGATTGATAGATAGATTTATTGATATAGATAGATAATCTGATGAAGAAAAATATTCAGTAGGTGGTAGTAAACTGAAGAGGAAGACAAGATAAGTGAGACAGAAGATTTTTCTTTGTGTGTGTGCGTGTGTGTGTGTGTGTGTGCGCGCGCGTGCGTGCGTGTGTGTGTGTGTTTGTGTATGTGTGAAAGACAAGATATCACGTTTTAGATCTGTAACAACATATCGCTTCACACACTCACAAAAAACCACACCACACACACACACACACCACACACACACCATATATATATATATTATATATAATAGTCTGTGTGTGTATATATATATATGTATGTATAATATATATACATACAAACATATATATATACATATACATATATATATATATATATATATATATATATATATATATATATATATAGATAGATAGATAGATAGATAGATAGATAGATAGATAGATAGATAGATAGATAGATAGATAGATAGATAGTTAGATGCACACATGTATAAATATACGTACACAGATGTGTGTGTTGTATGTGTACACATGCATTTAGTATATACATATGCATATGCATGTTTTTATACATATTTGCACATATACATATATATACATACATATATATACATATATATATATATTATATATAATATATATATATATATATATATATAGATATAGATATATATATATACACATACATATACAAGCATGAATCTCTATGCATGTATATGTGGGTGGGTGTGTTTATTTATATACACACGCATTTATAATTTGAATATTGCAAAGTTCATTATTTCCCAGTGACCAGTGGCTTCAATCCCAGCCGGGAATCCTGGGATCTCTTGTTAGCAACCCGAGAAAATATACCATCTCCTCTACCTCTTCCTTTTCTCTCTCTCTCTCTCTCTCTCTCCTCTCTCTCTCTCTCTCTCACCCTCTCTCTCTCCCTCTCTCTCTCTCTCTATCTCTCTCTCTCTCTCTCTCCTCCTCTCTCTCTTTCTCTCTCTCTCTGCCCCTCTCTTCTTTCACACACATTCCCTCTATATCTGTTGCTTTTAATCAATCTCTTTCTCGCAGTTATTTATACATCTATATTTTCTCTTCCATGCCTCCGACAGCAGATAATTCACATGTATGCATATATATGTGTGTGTGTGTGTACTAAACAATTGCATGTTGCTAAATATAACAAGTGTGTAGTTTTATGCATGCGTATATGCATCTAATGTATGCATGCATGTACGTGTGCATGCTTGCATATATGCATGCGAGTCATATATGTATTCTATTTATGTAATGTTTGAATATGTACAGACGGTTTGCAGTGTAAATAAGTATATATATATATATATATATATATATATATGCATATTGGCAGTACATTTTGCGGTGTATGCACATGTTTACATATGCAACCAGCTGCTGTTTATATATGCAAATGTTTTGTTTACGTGTAGAAACGTGTGCACAAGTTGCATGTATATGCTTACATACATCGCCGAAAGCATGCACATACACACACGCACACATAATTAAATGATGCTAGTGTGTAACCCGATCGATCAGATTTTTTGTTAAACCGAGCTACCGCCATGGCCATCCAGCCTCAAACTGAGTTATAAATGCATTTATCTAGGCCTACATTAGCTAAAGAGGCCGTCTTTTAGAAGATGATCGATATGGTTTTTAAAGGGAGTTCGCTGTTTCTAGCATAGCCTACCTTGGCATACAGAGTTATTTAGAGAGAACCATACATACATACATACATACATACCATACATACATACATACATACATACATACATACATTCATAGATGGATAGATAGATAGATAGATAGATAGATAGATAGATAGATAGATAGATAGATAGATAGATAGATAGATAGATATGTATGTATATATATATATAGGGAAAATTCACCCCCCAAAAAAACAAAAGACGAAGACAGGTGGTGTAGATAACAAACAAATGTATTAATATAACACTCGGGGAGTGAAAAAGTCTTTAACGTTTCGAGCCTACGCTCTTCCACAGAAAGGAACACAG
>NW_021832199.1:10000-15000 GCF_006345805.1 Octopus sinensis
AAAAACACCGACTCCCAAAATCCAGCGTTTGATCAAAATAAGAAATTATGTAATCGATAACATATGACATCGATAAAGCATCAGTCTGAATCACCACTTCCAGTACTTAGCTTGTTCCGATCGACAAAATTCCTTGAAAGCGAAGAACCTAAAATTTTATGAAAAACTTGAATTTATTCATCTTCTGATCAACCCAGACCAAACAAACCCATCATCAAAGGCGTTCCGACCATGACTATCCTGGTGTATGTAAGACTATATTAGAATTCCTTCCATTCTTTATTGTTAAAACGATAGCGTGGAGATTCGGCCTGCACGAAAGGACCAGCCCTTCAGTTTTGATGTGGGAGTAGGGTGGGGTAGGGTAGTTGTTCTCAACCATTTTTTTTGTTACCTGGGACCCCTTTCGTTCCTGTTTCACATGATTTAATGTTTTTAAAAAATCCTATTTATATTTTTAGGGTGAAATATTAAGAATTGCATTAAAAAATTGCTAAAATATTTTGCGTTTTAGAATTATAAACAATTTATTGCAAATAAATTTTAACGACAAAATCTTATATGAACCTCTAAGAATCATTATAGGCTCCCAAAGGTCAAATAGGCCCCGGTTGAGAACCGCTGGTGTAGAGCATAAAATGATTGCGGCTTAGGGGCGCCCTCTCTGGCCCCTGTCATGTTTGCCCTTGGTAGAAGTTTTGATAATGTTTCATCTATATTCTTTGTTGTGATGTATGTAAAGTAACCCCTCGCCATATCGGGGTTCACCTATCGCGCACTCAGTACATCACGGACCTTTCATGGTTAATATATGTAAATTTATATCGTGGACTCCTCAGTATATCACGGGTTTCTGCAGCCGTTAGGTATTTATATTTTTGGGGATTTCAAATATTTCTGTCGTAAATTCAGCATTTTCACGCCTAAAAATTAATAAATTAATAAATAAAAATTCAGTACTGCTCTGTATAACACATTAATTAGAATATATTAACAGAAAATACGTAGTGTACCGTAGATGAGTAAACAAAGTATCGCACATAGTGTGTGGAAAACGAAACTCGGGAGGCGAGTGTGTAGCGTTGTTTTGCATTTATGATAAAATAAATATATACAAATTATAAAAATAATATATACATATATATATATTATATAGACGTAGGAGTGGCTGTATGGTAAGTAGCTTGTTTACCAACTACACGGTTCCGGGTTCAGTCCCACTGCGTGGCACCTTGGGCAAGTGTCTTCTACTGTAGCCTCGAGCCGACCAAAGCCTTATGAGTGGATTTGTTAGATGGAAACTGAAAGAAGCCCGTCGTATATATATGTGTGTGTCTGTGTCCACCCCCACCCCCCCAAATAAAAACATCGCTTGACAACCGTTGCTGGTGTATTTACGTCCCCGTATCTTAGCGGTTCGGCAAAAGAGATCGATAGAACAAGTACTAGGCTTACAAAGAGTAAGTCCTGGGGTCGATTTGCTCGACTAAAGGCGATGCTCCAGCATGGCCGCAGTCAAATGACTGAAACAAGTAAAAGAGTAGAAGACTATACAGTACAGTACTGTTTCTACTTCGCAGATTTTCACTTATCGCAGGAGGTTTTGGAACGTAACACCCGCGATAGTCAAGTGGTTACTTTATTCAATAACAAGGGGATTTTGTATGTCTATCGTAGGAGAGTCTTTTTTTTCCTGGTGGTATATATGTATGTATATCTCTTTTGAATCTAATTATTCAAATTCTTCCTCTTAAAAAGAAGCTGGGTTCTAACAAAGACACAAAGCTCCATCTTTGGAATGTAGACAACGAAAACAATGTCATATTCTAAACCTGAGAAAAGTTTTGCATAGTTTTTACTGTTGCGCTTACAGATTGTATTTGTAATGTACGAATCAGTTAATTGATTTCTTTTTCTGAAAATCCAAGCTTATCCACACTGACAGTTGGACATCTATTATATAAAATCTGTTATGTGTGTGTGTGTGTGTGTCTTCTAGGATCTCGGGCATCCTCCATCCGATTGCGCTCAAATTTGATTTGTGGATACCGACAGTATCAGGGCATGTATAAGTCTTGAAAAAATTACATAAATCGATTCCAAGTGAGAATGCGATCGATAAAGCCGTGGGAACGTGCACGTTTCTTTCCTGCCAAGCTTGCAGTTTAAACCATGTTTGTGTTCTCCCAGTCAACAGCCTTATCATTACTGGTACTTTAAACCCTTCGGTTGCATATTTGTGTGAATAAAATCGTTTTTCTTTGGAATAGAAAAAAGTCTATCTTTATTTCTTCTGTTGCTGGTGTCTCAAATTTAGGTTAAAACAGTGTTTCTCAAAGGGGAGGCCTATGGTACGGTCGGACAAGCTGTTTTGAGAAAATTTGGTTTAAATGTTTGACAACTCAGCACCGTCCATTGGACGTGGGGGGGGGGGGCGTTTTGCTCGTTTACTTATAAAACCAAGTGTTCCAGTTATTATTAGTATAAACAAAATTTGAAATCCGGAATTAGAAGCCAGAGGTTTCGAAGCAGTTGTCCATAACTATCTTCTTTATCTTTGATTTTCAAAGAGATATTCACATCAGCAGGGCAGCTGACCTTTATTACGGTACACACTTTTTTCTTGTCTGTTCCAAACAACAATATCCAACCTGTTATGCTTATTTATACTTGACAGATGTTTTGATGGAGATGTTCTACCAGTATTCTTTGATGCATTCCTATGTATGTATGTATGTATGTATGCCATTGTTCAGTTTTATTTCAAGATTTCTTGCCAATAAAGAGCCGGTTTCTAACTTAGATCCAAGGCTCGTCCATTGAAGTTTCAGCATCAACAACAGGGTATTTTTGTAAGTATGTATGTATATATGTATGCATGCATGCATGTATGTGTATGTACAGATTCCTATGTCTTGTTTTATGCAAGTATTCTCATGTATATGGTTACATATCTAGACAAGCACATATATATTTAAATAATAAACTTCTGGAAAGTTTTACAGATTTTTACAGTTCCAGTGATGGATTGGATCTGTAGTCTTTGAATTAGCATTCACCTTTCTGGTTTTGAGAAATCTAATTTGTATGTATGTATGTATGTATGTATGTATGTATGTATGTATGTATGTATGTATGTATGCATGTATGTATGTATGTGAATCTTCGTGGCACTCCGTCGGTTACGACTTCGGGGGTTCCAGTTGATCCAATCAACGGAATAGCCTGCTCGTGAAGTTAACTTGCAAGTGGCTGAGCACTCCACAGACATATGTACCCTTAACGTAGTTCTCGGGGAGATTCAGTGTGACACAGATTGTGACAAGGCTGGCCCCTTTGAAATACAGGTACGACAGAAACAGGAAGAAAGAGTGAGAGAAAGTTGTGGTGAAAGAGTACAGCAGGTTTGCCATCCCCTCCCTGCCGGATCCTCGTGAAGCTTCAATAAACTCTCACAACGCCCGGTCTGGGAATCGAAATTGCGATCCTACGACCGCCAGCCCGCTGCCCTAACCACTGGGCCATTGCACCTCTACGATTTATATATGTATGTATGTATGTATGTATGTATGTATGTATGCATGTATGAATGCATGTATGTATGTATGTATGTATGCATGTATGTATGTATGAATGCATGTATGCATGTATGTATGTATGCATGTATGTATGTATACACATGTATAACACTCTTAATGCTACTGGTAACATTTACTCAGGACAACTTGTCGCATGTTCGGTCCGTCGGTGACTAAACCGGCATCCCTTCCAAGCCTCCTGCTTGATACGGAGGGTGGTTTTCGTTAAGCACCCTACAGAACGAAAACCAAAACCTGTCAAAGGATAGACAAACTCAGTCGAATCAACGACCATCCAACAGCTGGCAGTAAGAGACCCCCTAGTCTTTCTTTAGACATCATTCTAGAATAAGGAAATTCCAAAATAACCCCCGCCTCTTACTCTTGTTTGTTTCTGGACTATTTGGTTCCGTTGGTGGTGATGGTGATTTTAAATTTCAGTATGGGCAATGCTGGCAGCCATTGTCTTTAATATTTGTTGTTGTTGTTTGTTCCTTCTCAAGCCATGCTTGGCTCATTAGGGCCGGTTTCCCGGTTTCCTTGGCGTATAGGTTCCCCACCGGACGGGACGCCGGTCCGTCGCAGGTGAGCTACAAGATGCAGGAGGAAAGATTGAAAGTTGTGGTGAAAGAGTCAGCAAAAGTTCTCCGGAGCCGTGTGGAGCTTAGGTGTTTCACTCATAAACACACACATCGCCCGGTCTGAGATTCGAGCCCGCGATCCCTCGACCGCGAGTCCGCTGCTCTAACCACTAGGCCACGTGCTTCCACACCACGTGCCTCCACGCCATGTACACTATACGCATGCATAAAATTCAGTATACGGATTTATATCTACATCTGTGGAATGATGCCCACGAGGGACTTTTCACCAGCATAAGACGATAATCGAACCAGCCACACTAGATGCATTTTCTATTAAACAGTTCCTTTGGATTAATTCATCCAGCCTTACTACATCCTCATACTACTATCAACACCACCACCACCACCACTACTACTACAACTACTACTACTACTACTACTACTATAATAATAATAATAATAATAATAATATCCTTTCTACTGAATGCACAGAGCCTGAAATTATGGGGGAGGGGACGAGTCGATTACATCAACCGATAAAATGAAAGGCAAAGTCGACCTCGGCGGAATTTGAACTCAGAACACGCAAAGAAGGAAGAAATGCCGCTAATCGTTTTGCCCGGAGTGCTAACGTTTCTGCCAGCTCGCTGCCTTAATAATAATAATAATAATAATAATAATAATAATAATAATGATAATGATAATAATAATAATAATAACAATAATAATGATGATGATGATGATGATTTCAAATTTTGGCACAGGGCCATGCAATTTCGGGGGAGGGGGTAAGTCGATTAGACCCTAGTACTCAGCTGGTACTTATTTCATTAACGCC